>NC_060186.1:6699612-6719612 GCF_021184085.1 Oncorhynchus gorbuscha
CCATTAGCATTAGTAACAGCATTATGCTATGCTAAAGCTGCAGGCTGAGCCATTAACATTAGCAACAGCATTATGCTATATGGTCTCCATTCGGTTACATTACTGTAGCAGGTTGATGTGGAAGTCTCACCTAAAGAAGGTGTTTGAAGCGATTATTTAATGTTATGGAACTAAGATAATATCTTGGTTAACAGGAAATGTATATAATTATTTGTAACCCAATTGAAGAAGTGTGGAGAGGTAATTCCAATGTGACAAATCAACATGAATAAAATGGGTTGAATATACAGTACCGGCCAGCCTGCTGTACTTATTCAAGGGTTTTTCTTTATGTTTACTATTTTCTACATTGTAGAATAATAGTGAAGACATCAAAACTATGAAATAACACATATGGAATCATGTAGAAACCAAACAAGTGTTTTTGTTTTGAGATTTTTCAGCTTTTCACACTCTTGGCATTCTCTCAACCACCTTCACCTACATACCTACACATACGCTACGGTCACTAGACGCAGGCCTCCTAATTGTCCCTAGAATTTCTAAGCAAACAGCTGGAGGCAGGGCTTTCTCCTATAGAGCTCCATTTTTATGGAACGGTCTGCCTACCCATGTCAGAGACGCAAACTCAGTCTCAACCTTTAAGTCTTTACTGAAGACTCATCTCTGAAGACACCTGCATTGTTTGCTGTTTGGGGTTTTAGGCTGGGTTTCTGTACAGCACTTTGAGATATCAGCTGATGTACGAAGGGCTATATAAATAAATTTGATTTGATTTGATTTGATTTGATTCAGTGGGTCATATGATTGAGTGTAGTCTGGCCCAGGAGTGTGAAGGTGAACGGAAAGGCTCTGGAGCAACGAACCGCCCTTGCTGTCTCTGCCTGGCCGGTTCCCCTCTCTCCACTGGGATTCTCTGCCTCTAACCCTATTACAGGGGCTGAGTCACTGGCTTACTGATGCTCTTCCAAGCCGTCCCTGGGAGGGGTGCGTCACTTGAGTGGGTTGAGTCACTGATGTGATCTTCCTGTCTGGGTTCGCTCCCCCCCTTTGGGTTGTGCCGTGGCGGAGATCTTTGTGAGCTATACTCGGCCTTGTCTCAGGATGGTAAGTTGGTGGTTGAAGATATCCCTCTAGTGGTGTGGGGGCTGTGCATTGGCAAAGTGGGTGGGGTTATATCCTTCCTGTTTGGCCCTGTCCGTGGGTGTCATCGGATGGGGCCACAGTGTCTCCTGACCCCTCCTGTCTCAGCCTCCAGTATTTATGCTGCAGTAGTTTATGTGTCGGGGGGCTGGGGTCAGTTTGTTATATCTGGAGTACTTCTCCTGTCCTATCAGGTGTCCTGTGTGAATTTAAGTATGCTCTCTCTAATTCTCTCTTTCTCTCTCTCTCTCGGAGGACCTGAGCCATAGGACCATGCCCCAGGACTACCTGACATGATGAGTCTACCTGGCCGTGCTGCTGCTCCAGTTTCAACTGTTCTGCCTGTGATTATTATTATTGGACCATGCTGGTCATTTATGAACATTTGAACATCTTGGCCATGTTCTGTTATAATCTCCACCCGGCACAGCCAGAAGAGGACTGGCCACCCCTCATAGCCCGGTTCCTCTCTAGGTTTCTTCCTAGGTTTTGGCCTTTCTAGGGAGTTTTTCCTAGCCACCGTGCTTCTACACCTGCATTGCTTGCTGTTTGGGGTTTTAGGCTGGGTTTCTGTACAGCACTTTGAGATATCAGCTGATGTACGAAGGGCTATATAAATACATTTGATTTGATTTGCTAGCCTGAGATCAACAACAATGTTGAGAAAGTGGGAAAACTACTGCAGGGAAGTTAAATTCACTATGATACATTATATATGACCAACTGACAAGCTACAGGAGGGTTAAATACACTATGATACATTATATATGACCAACTGACAAGCTACAGGAGGGTTAAATACACTATGATACATTATATATGACCAACTGACAAGCTACAGGAGGGTTAAATACACTATGATACATTATATATGACCAACTGACAAGCTACAGGAGGGTTAAATACACTATGATATATTATATATGACCAACTGACAAGCTACAGGAGGGTTAAATACACTATGATATATTATATATGACCAACTGACAAGCTACAGGAGGGTTAAATACACTATGATATATTATATATGACCAACTGACAAGCTACAGGAGGGTTAAATACACTATGATATATTATATATGACCAACTGACAAGCTACAGGAGGGTTAAATACACTATGATATATTATATATGACCAACTGACAAGCTACAGGAGGGTTAAATACACTATGATATATTATATATGACCAACTGACAAGCTACAGGAGGGTTAAATACACTATGATATATTATATATGACCAACTGACAAGCTACAGGAGGGTTAAATACACTATGATATATTATATATGACCAACTGACAAGCTACAGGAGGGTTAAATACACTATGATATATTATATATGACCAACTGACAAGCTACAGGAGGGTTAAATACACTATGATATATTATATATGACCAACTGACAAGCTACAGGAGGGTTAAATACTATGATACATTATATATGACCAACTGACAAGCTACAGGAGGGTTAAATACACTATGATATATTATATATGACCAACTGACAAGCTACAGGAGGGTTAAATACACTATGATATATTATATATGACCAACTGACAAGCTACAGGAGGGTTAAATACACTATGATATATTATATATGACCAACTGACAAGCTACAGGAGGGTTAAATACACTATGATATATTATATATGACCAACTGACAAGCTACAGGAGGGTTAAATACACTATGATATATTATATATGACCAACTGACAAGCTACAGGAGGGTTAAATACACTGATGCAGGAGGATATATTATATATGACCAACTGACAAGCTACAGGAGGGTTAAATACACTATGATATATTATATATGACCAACTGACAAGCTACAGGAGGGTTAAATACACTATGATATATTATATATGACCAACTGACAAGCTACAGGAGGGTTAAATACACTATGATATATTATATATGACCAACTGACAAGCTACAGGAGGGTTAAATACACTATGATATATTATATATGACCAACTGACAAGCTACAGGAGGGTTAAATACACTATGATATATTATATATGACCAACTGACAAGCTACAGGAGGGTTAAATACACTATGATATATTATATATGACCAACTGACAAGCTACAGGAGGGTTAAATACACTATGATATATTATATATGACCAACTGACAAGCTACAGGAGGGTTAAATACACTATGATATATTATATATGACCAACTGACAAGCTACAGGAGGGTTAAATACATGATATATTATATGATATATTATTAAATATGATATAACTGACCAACTGACAAGCTACAGGAGGGTTAAATACACTATGATATATTATATATGACCAACTGACAAGCTACAGGAGGGTTAAATACACTATGATATATTATATATGACCAACTGACAAGCTACAGGAGGGTTAAATACACTATGATATATTATATATGACCAACTGACAAGCTACAGGAGGGTTAAATACACTATGATATATTATATATGACCAACTGACAAGCTACAGGAGGGTTAAATACACTATGATATATTATATATGACCAACTGACAAGCTACAGGAGGGTTAAATACACTATGATATATTATATATGACCAACTGACAAGCTACAGGAGGGTTAAATACACTATGATATATTATATATGACCAACTGACAAGCTACAGGAGGGTTAAATACACTATGATATATTATATATGACCAACTGACAAGCTACAGGAGGGTTAAATACACTATGATATATTATATATGACCAACTGACAAGCTACAGGAGGGTTAAATACACTATGATATATTATATATGACCAACTGACAAGCTACAGGAGGGTTAAATACACTATGATATATTATATATGACCAACTGACAAGCTACAGGAGGGTTAAATACACTATGATATATTATATATGACCAACTGACAAGCTACAGGAGGGTTAAATACACTATGATATATTATATATGACCAACTGACAAGCTACAGGAGGGTTAAATACACTATGATATATTATATATGACCAACTGACAAGCTAAAGGGTTAAATACACTATGATATATTATATATGACCAACTGACAAGCTACAGGAGGGTTAAATACACTATGATATATTATATATGACCAACTGACAAGCTACAGGAGGGTTAAATACACTATGATACATTATATATGACCAACTGACAAGCTACAGGAGGGTTAAATACACTATGATATATTATATATGACCAACTGACAAGCTACAGGAGGGTTAAATACACTATGATATATTATATATGACCAACTGACAAGCTACAGGAGGGTTAAATACACTATGATATATTATATATGACCAACTGACAAGCTACAGGAAATACACTATGGGATATATTATATATGACCAACTGACAAGCTACAGGAGGGTTAAATACACTATGATATATTATATATGACCAACTGACAAGCTACAGGAGGGTTAAATACACTATGATATATTATATATGACCAACTGACAAGCTACAGGAGGGTTAAATACACTATGATATATTATATATGACCAACTGACAAGCTACAGGAGGGTTAAATACACTATGATATATTATATATGACCAACTGACAAGCTACAGGAGGGTTAAATACACTATGATATATTATATATGACCAACTGACAAGCTACAGGAGGGTTAAATACACTATGATATATTATATATGACCAACTGACAAGCTACAGGAGGGTTAAATACACTATGATATATTATATATGACCAACTGACAAGCTACAGGAGGGTTAAATACACTATGATATATTATATATGACCAACTGACAAGCTACAGGAGGGTTAAATACACTATGATATATTATATATGACCAACTGACAAGCTACAGGAGGGTTAAATACACTATGATATATTATATATGACCAACTGACAAGCTACAGGAGGGTTAAATACACTATGATATATTATATATGACCAACTGACAAGCTACAGGAGGGTTAAATACACTATGATATATTATATATGACCAACTGACAAGCTACAGGAGGGTTAAATACACTATGATATATTATATATGACCAACTGACAAGCTACAGGAGGGTTAAATACACTATGATATATTATATATGACCAACTGACAAGCTACAGGAGGGTTAAATACACTATGATATATTATATATGACCAACTGACAAGCTAAGGAGGGTTAAATACACTATGATACATTATATATGACCAACTGACAGGGAGGGTTAAATACACTATGATATATTATATATGACCAACTGACAAGCTACAGGAGGGTTAAATACACTATGATATATTATATATGACCAACTGACAAGCTACAGGAGGGTTAAATACACTATGATATATTATATATGACCAACTGACAAGCTACAGGAGGGTTAAATACACTATGATATATTATATATGACCAACTGACAAGCTACAGGAGGGTTAAATACACTATGATATATTATATATGACCAACTGACAAGCTACAGGAGGGTTAAATACACTATGATATATTATATATGACCAACTGACAAGCTACAGGAGGGTTAAATACACTATGATATATTATATATGACCAACTGACAAGCTACAGGAGGGTTAAATACACTATGATATATTATATATGACCAACTGACAAGCTACAGGAGGGTTAAATACACTATGATATATTATATATGACCAACTGACAAGCTACAGGAGGGTTAAATACACTATGATATATTATATATGACCAACTGACAAGCTACAGGAGGGTTAAATACACTATGATATATTATATATGACCAACTGACAAGCTACAGGAGGGTTAAATACACTATGATATATTATATATGACCAACTGACAAGCTACAGGAGGGTTAAATACACTATGATATATTATATATGACCAACTGACAAGCTATTAAATACACTATGATACATTATATATGACCAACTGACAAGCTACAGGAGGGTTAAATACACTATGATATATTATATATGACCAACTGACAAGCTACAGGAGGGTTAAATACACTATGATATATTATATATGACCAACTGACAAGCTATTAAATATATGATATATTATATATGACCAACTGACAAGCTACAGGAGGGTTAAATACACTATGATATATTATTATGACCAACTGACAAGCTACAGGAGGGTTAAATACCATGATATATTATATATGACCAACTGACAAGCTACAGGAGGGTTAAATACACTATGATATATTATATATGACCAACTGACAAGCTACAGGAGGGTTAAATACACTATGATATATTATATATGACCAACTGACAAGCTACAGGAGGGTTAAATACACTATGATATATTATATATGACCAACTGACAAGCTACAGGAGGGTTAAATACACTATGATATATTATATATGACCAACTGACAAGCTACAGGAGGGTTAAATACACTATGATATATTATATATGACCAACTGACAAGCTACAGGAGGGTTAAATACACTATGATATATTATATATGACCAACTGACAAGCTACAGGAGGGTTAAATACACTATGATATATTATATATGACCAACTGACAAGCTACAGGAGGGTTAAATACACTATGATACATTATATATGACCAACTGACAAGCTACAGGAGGGTTAAATACACTATGATATATTATATATGACCAACTGACAAGCTACAGGAGGGTTAAATACACTATGATATATTATATATGACCAACTGACAAGCTACAGGAGGGTTAAATACACTATGATATATTATATATGACCAACTGACAAGCTACAGGAGGGTTAAATACACTATGATATATTATATATGACCAACTGACAAGCTACAGGAGGGTTAAATACACTATGATATATTATATATGACCAACTGACAAGCTACAGGAGGGTTAAATACACTATGATATATTATATATGACCAACTGACAAGCTACAGGAGGGTTAAATACACTATGATATATTATATATGACCAACTGACAAGCTACAGGAGGGTTAAATACACTATGATATATTATATATGACCAACTGACAAGCTACAGGAGGGTTAAATACACTATGATATATTATATATGACCAACTGACAAGCTACAGGAGGGTTAAATACACTATGATATATTATATATGACCAACTGACAAGCTACAGGAGGGTTAAATACACTATGATATATTATATATGACCAACTGACAAGCTACAGGAGGGTTAAATACACTATGATATATTATATATGACCAACTGACAAGCTACAGGAGGGTTAAATACACTATGATATATTATATATGACCAACTGACAAGCTACAGGAGGGTTAAATACACTATGATATATTATATATGACCAACTGACAAGCTACAGGAGGGTTAAATACACTATGATATATTATATATGACCAACTGACAAGCTACAGGAGGGTTAAATACACTATGATATATTATATATGACCAACTGACAAGCTACAGGAGGGTTAAATACACTATGATATATTATATATGACCAACTGACAAGCTACAGGAGGGTTAAATACACTATGATACATTATATATGACCAACTGACAAGCTACAGGAGGGTTAAATACACTATGATATATTATATATGACCAACTGACAAGCTACAGGAGGGTTAAATACACTATGATACATTATATATGACCAACTGACAAGCTACAGGAGGGTTAAATACACTATGATATATTATATATGACCAACTGACAAGCTACAGGAGGGTTAAATACACTATGATACATTATATATGACCAACTGACAAGCTACAGGAGGGTTAAATACACTATGATATATTATATATGACCAACTGACAAGCTACAGGAGGGTTAAATACACTATGATATATTATATATGACCAACTGACAAGCTACAGGAGGGTTAAATACACTATGATATATTATATATGACCAACTGACAAGCTACAGGAGGGTTAAATACACTATGATATATTATATATGACCAACTGACAAGCTACAGGAGGGTTAAATACACTATGATATATTATATATGACCAACTGACAAGCTACAGGAGGGTTAAATACACTATGATATATTATATATGACCAACTGACAAGCTATTAAATACACTATGATATATTATATATGACCAACTGACAAGCTACAGGAGGGTTAAATACACTATGATATATTATATATGACCAACTGACAAGCTACAGGAGGGTTAAATACACTATGATATATTATATATGACCAACTGACTGCTCAAGGGTTAAATACAGGATTTAGATGATGAACACTATGATAATCATACTCATGACACTCACACTAGATACCATCCAGCCACATGTAACTCACAGATATTATCCAGCCACATGAGAACTTCACTATGATATATTATATATGACCAACTCCAGCCACATGTAACTCACAGATATCATCCAGCCACATGTAACTCACAGATATTATCCAACTGACAACTCACAGATATCATCCAGCCACATGCCACCATGTAACTCACAGATAAATCCAGCCACATGTAACTCACAGATATCATCCAGCCAACTGACAACTCACAGATATTAACTCATGTAACTCATAGATATCATCCAGCCACATGACAACTACAGATATCATCCAGCCACATGAACTATAGATATCATCCAGCTCAAGATACATGTTAACTCACAGATATTATCCAACTGACCACATGTAACCAACAGATAAGCCAGGAGGGTAACTCACAGATATCATCCAGCCACATGTAACTCACAGATATCATCCAGCCACATGTAATCAAGCTACAGAGGGTTAAATACAGATACCATCCAGCCACATGTAACTCACAGATACCATCCAGCCACATGTAACTCACAGATATCATCCAGCCACATGTAACTCACAGATACCATCCAGCCAACATGTAACTCACAGATATCATCCAGCCACATGTAACTCACAGATATCATCCAGCCACATGTAACTCACAGATATCATCCAGCCACATGTAACTCACAGATATCATCCAGCCACATGTAACTCACAGATACCATCCAGCCACATGTAACTCACATATATCATCCGGCCACATGTAACTCACAGATACCATCCAGCCACATGTAACTCACAGATATCATCCAGCCACATGTAACTCACAGATACCATCCAGCCACATGTAACTCACAGATACCATCCAGCCACATGTAACTCACAGATATCAGCCAGCCACATGTAACTCACAGATATCAGCCAGCCACATGTAACTCACAGATATCAGCCAGCCACATGTAACTCACAGATATCAGCCAGCCACATGTAACTCACAGATATCATCCAGCCACATGTAACTCACAGATACCATCCAGCCACATGTAACTCACATATATCATCCAGCCACATGTAACTCACAGATACCATCCAGCCACATGTAACTCACAGATATCATCCAGCCACATTTAAGTGTATTTGAATTGCCAAATTAAGCAAAGGTTAAATTTAATAAAAACACACAGATATCTTCCAGCCAGCGTGTTCAGCGAGGGTTGACTAGGTCAGAATGTGTCCCTGTAGATAGATAGAGATATTCTTCTCTTATCAGTAGGAGAGAAAACACAAACCACCAGCAGATAAACAGATCAGCACTAGCAGGTGTATTACTGAAGCTCTTATCTGTGTGCAGACTGGAGGACCGTGTGTGTGTGTGTGTGTGTGTGTGTGTGTGTGTGTGTGTGTGTGTGTGTGTGTGTGTGTGTGTGTGTGTGTGTGTGTGTGTGTGTGTGTGTGTGTGTGTGTGTGTGTGTGTGTGTGTGTGTGTGTGTGTGTGTGTGTGTGTGAGAGAGAGAGCCTTCAGAGAGCAGAGGCCCCTAAAGGGCCCGTAGAGACTAGTGGGCCCTGTCAGCCTCGGCAACATCATGATCTATGAAAGGCACTTAAGTGAATCAGATCGCACAGTGATAGTGGCTGGAGTCTTGCCAGGTCTAAGCAGAAGAGATGAGGAGAGAGGGAAAGGAGGGGGAGAGTAGAGGAGTGGGGAGAGGAGGGGAGGGGGAGAGGAGATGAGATGGGGTAAGAGGGGGATAGGGAGGAGATGAGAGGAGAGAGATGAGAGGAGAGAGAGGAGAGGAGAGGAGAGAGAGGAGAGGAGAGGAGAGGAGAGGAGAGGAGAGGAGAGGAGAGGAGAGGAGAGGAGAGGAGAGGAGATGAGATGAGATGAGGAGATGAGAGAGAGAGAGGAGAGGAGAGGAGGAGGGAGAGGAGAGAGAGGAGAGAGAGGAGAGGAGAGGAGAGGAGAGAGGAGAGGAGATGAGAGGAGATGAGAGGGAGGAGATGAGAGGAGAGAGATGAGAGGAGAGGAGATGAAGAGGAGATGAGAGGAGATGAGAGGAGAGGAGAGGAGAGGAGAGGAGAGGGAGAGGAGAGGAGAGGAGAGGAGGGAGGGAGGAGGAGAGAGAGGAGAGGAGATGAGAGGGGTAAGAGAGAGAGAGGAGATGAGAAGAGGAGAGGAGAGGAGAGGAGAGATGAGAGGATAGGGAGGAGATGAGAGGAGAGGAGAGAGGAGAGGAGAGGAGAGGAGAGGAGATGAGAGGAGAGGAGAGGAGAGGAGAGGAGAGGAGAGGAGAGGAGAGGAGAGAGAGGAGAGGAGAGGAGAGGAGAGGTACCAGGAGAGAGAGATGGAAATAGAGATGTGGGCCCGGGCTGTAAGGCAGGGGTGATGGAGTCAGTTAGGATGGAAAGGGACGGTGGGTGGTCAGAAGAGAGTGGTCTTATAAATCACAACCAAACTAAGGGAGGATAGGACATTACAGATACATAGACCACTATGGTATGTAGGATAAAGATAAAGCCCTTTAAAGGGAGTTTGCTGGACTGCACAATATATCATCAACAAGAAAGCACGTACAATCTCCAGCTGAGAGGACCCAATACATGAGGAAGGTGGGATAAAGAAGAAGATGGAGAGATGAGGAGGAAAAGAATGAGAGGAAAGAGGGGATTGACAACAAGAGAGAGAGAGAGAGAGAGAGAGAGAGAGAGAGAGAGAGAGAGAGAGAGAGAGAGAGAGAGAGAGAGAGAGAGAGAGAGAGAGAGGAGAGAGAGAGAGAGGGAGTGGGAGAGAGAGATAGAGGGAGAGAGGGACATGCAGGTTTGGAGGCGGTTGCTAGGCAGCAGGCACAGGCGGCTAGGCTAACTATAGCCCAGGGCTCGGCCCAGAGGTGAGAACCAGTGTCTTCTAAAAGAGGGGGTTTGTGAGTGTGTGTGTGTGTTTCAGAGAGGTGGGCTCTGCCCCTGCCACCAGGTCTCCCTTCCCCTAACAAGCTGATAATGATCATTAATTGAGAGAGCGATAGAGACAGAGAGTCAGAGACAGAGAGTCAGAGACAGAGAGTCAGTGAGAGAGAGAGTCAGAGACAGACAGAGACAGACAGAGAGAGAGAGAGAGTCAGAGACAGACAGAGACAGAGACAGAGACAGAGACAGAGACAGAGACAGAGACAGAGACAGAGAGTCAGAGAGAGAGACAGAGAGAGAGAGACAGAGAGTCAGAGAGAGAGAGAGAGAGAGGAGAGAGAGAGAGAGAGAGAGAGAGAGAGAGAGAGAGAGAGAGAGAGAGAGAGAGAGAGAGAGAGAGAGAGAGAGAGAGAGAGACAGAGACAGAGACAGAGACAGAGACAGAGAGTCAGCGAGAGAGAGTCGGAGAGAGAGAGTCAGAATCAGAGAGAGAGAGAGAGAGAGAGAGAGAGAGAGAGAGAGAGAGAGAGAGAGAGAGAGAAATGGGGAGTCAGAGAGAAAGAAAGATAAAAGAGGGAGAAAGAAGAGAAGAAATACATACAGAGCATTTGGAAAGTATTTAGACCCCTTGACTTTACAGCCTCATTCTAAAATGGATTAAATAGTTTTTCCCCTCATCAATCTACACACAATACAACATAATGAAATATCAAAAACAGGTTTTTAGAAATGTTTGCTAATTCTTTATTTTTTTTAAACGTAAATATTGCATTTACATAAGTATTCAGACCCTTTACTCAGTACTGTGTTGAAGCACCTTTGGCAGCGATTACAACCTTGAGTTTTCTTGGGTATGAAGCTACAAGCTTGGCAAATCTGTATTTGGGGAGTTTCTCCCAGTCTTCTCTGTAGATCCTCTCCAGCTCTGCCAGGTGGGATGGGGAGCATCGCTGTACAGATATTTTCAGGTCTCTTCAGCGATGTTCGATCAGGTTTAAGTCCGGGCTCTGGCTGGGACAATTAATGAGATTCAGAGACTTGTCCCGAAGCCACTCCTGCGTTGTCTTGGCTTTGTGCTCATGGTTGTTGTCCTATTGGAAGATGAACCTTCGCCCCAGTCTGAGGTCCTGAGCGCTCTGGAGCAGGTTTTCATCAAGGATCTCTCTGTACTTTGCTCCATTCATCTTTGCCTCGATCCTGACTAGTCTCCCAGTCCCTGCCGCTGAAAAACATCCCCACAGCATGATGCTGCCACCACCATGCTTCAACGTAAGGATTCAGGCCAAAGAGTTCAATCATGGTTTCATCCGACCAGAGAATCTTGTTTCTGTGTTCTTGGGGACCTTCAATTCTACAGAAATATGTTGGTATCCATCCCCAGATCTGTGCCTCGACATAATCCTGTCTTGGAGCTCTTCCTTCGACCTCAGGGCTTGGTTTTTTCTCTGACCTGCAGTGTCAACTGTGGGACCTTATATAGACAGGAGTGTGCCTGTCCAAATCATGTCCAGTCAATTGAATTCACCACAGATGGACTTATTTTCAATTGATTTAATCCATTTTAGAATCAGGTTGTAACGTCTGAGTTCTTTCCGAAAGCACTGTATGCAGATGTGTGCAACAGGAAGGAGAGAAGGAAGATAAAAACAGCGCACCCTTATATGGTTGTTTGTGTTGCCCGAGTTACCTGGCAACCTAAAAGTTTGCTGCCAAGTATGAGACCAAGTGATTATCTTTGCTTTATGATCTTTCTTGTTTCTTTGTTCTTTGGAATTACTTTACAATTGAAAGAAAGAACGAGCGATGATCTGACAGCCTTATCTCTACGCTAACTCTAGGGAATTGGTTTGATCTGATGAAGGGCTGACATGATGTACAACTGGATCATCTAGACATAATGGAACAGAACAGTAAGGGCTATTCCAGATGGCTGAATCATCTAGACATACAGAACAGAACAGTAAGGGCTATTCCAGATGGCTGAATCATCTAGACATACAGAACAGAACAGTAAGGGCTATTCCAGATGGCTGGATCATCAAGACATAATGGAATAGAACAGTAAGGGCTATTCCAGATGGCTGGATCATCTAGACATACAGAACAGAACAGTAAGGGCTATTCCAGATGGCTGGATCATCAAGACATAATGGAATAGAACAGTAAGGGCTATTCCAGATGGCTGGATCATCTAGACATACAGAACAGAACAGTAAGGGCTATTCCAGATGGCTGGATCATCTAGACATACAGAACAGAACAGTAAGGGCTATTCCAGATGGCTGGATCATCTAGACATACAGAACAGAACAGTAAGGGCTATTCCAGATGGCTGGATCATCTAGACATACAGAACAGAACAGTAAGGGCTATTCCAGATGGCTGGATCATCTAGACATAATGGAACAGAACAGTAAGGGCTATTCCAGATGGCTGGATCATCTAGACATACAGAACAGAACAGTAAGGGCTATTCCAGATGGCTGGATCATCTAGACATACAGAACAGAACAGTAAGGGCTATTCCAGATGGCTGGATCATCTAGACATACAGAACAGAACAGTAAGGGCTATTCCAGATGGCTGGATCATCTAGACATACAGAACAGAACAGTAAGGGCTATTCCAGATGGCTGGATCATCTAGACATACAGAACAGAACAGTAAGGGCTATTCCAGATGGCTGGATCATCTAGACATACAGAACAGAACAGTAAGGGCTATTCCAGATGGCTGGATCATCTAGACATACAGAACAGAACAGTAAGGGCTATTCCAGATGGCTGGATCATCTAGACATAATGGAACAGAACAGTAAGGGCTATTCCAGATGGCTGGATCATCTAGACATACAGAACAGAACAGTAAGGGCTATTCCAGATGGCTGGATCATCTAGACATAATGGAACAGAACAGTAAGGGCTATTCCAGATGGCTGGATCATCTAGACATACAGAACAGAACAGTAAGGGCTATTCCAGATGGCTGGATCATCTAGACATAATGGAACAGAACAGTAAGGGCTATTCCAGATGGCTGGATCATCTAGACATACAGAACAGAACAGTAAGGGCTATTCCAGATGGCTGGATCATCTAGACATACAGAACAGAACAGTAAGGGCTATTCCAGATGGCTGGATCATCTAGACATACAGAACAGAACAGTAAGGGCTATTCCAGATGGCTGGATCATCTAGACATACAGAACAGAACAGTAAGGGCTATTCCAGATGGCTGGATCATCTAGACATACAGAACAGAACAGTAAGGGCTATTCCAGATGGCTGGATCATCTAGACATACAGAACAGAACAGTAAGGGCTATTCCAGATGGCTGGATCATCTAGACATACAGAACAGAACAGTAAGGGCTATTCCAGATGGCTGGATCATCTAGACATACAGAACAGAACAGTAAGGGCTATTCCAGATGGCTGGATCATCTAGACATACAGAACAGAACAGTAAGGGCTATTCCAGATGGCTGGATCATCTAGACATAATGGAACAGAACAGTAAGGGCTATTCCAGATGGCTGGATCATCTAGACATACAGAACAGAACAGTAAGGGCTATTCCAGATGGCTGGATCATCTAGACATACAGAACAGAACAGTAAGGGCTATTCCAGATGGCTGGATCATCAAGACATAATGGAATAGAACAGTAAGGGCTATTCCAGATGGCTGGATCATCTAGACATACAGAACAGAACAGTAAGGGCTATTCCAGATGGCTGAATCATCTAGACATAATGGAACAGAACAGTAAGGGCTATTCCAGATGGCTGGATCATCTAGACATACAGAACAGAACAGTAAGGGCTATTCCAGATGGCTGGATCATCAAGACATAATGGAATAGAACAGTAAGGGCTATTCCAGATGGCTGGATCATCTAGACATACAGAACAGAACAGTAAGGGCTATTCCAGATGGCTGAATCATCTAGACATACAGAACAGAACAGTAAGGGCTATTCCAGATGGCTGAATCATCTAGACATACGGAACAGAACAGTAAGGGCTATTCCAGATGGCTGGATCATCAAGACATAATGGAACAGAACAGTAAGGGCTATTCCAGATGGCTGGATCATCAAGACATAATGGAATAGAACAGTAAGGGCTATTCCAGATGGCTGGATCATCAAGACATAATGGAACAGAACAGTAAGGGCTATTCCAGATGGCTGGATCATCTAGACATACAGAACAGAACAGTAAGGGCTATTCCAGATGGCTGGATCATCTAGACATACGGAACAGAACAGTAAGGGCTATTCCAGATGGCTGGGTCATCTAGACATAATGGAACAGAACAGTAAGGGCTATTCCAGATGGCTGAATCATCTAGACATACAGAACAGAACAGTAAGGGCTATTCCAGATTGCTTTGGAACAGCTAAAGACACACCAAAGTAAAGTGCGATGACACTCATGAGCTCCAACAGACCTACAGTATCATTGTTACACCTGTTGCCTCCTGTGTTCAGAAGGTTCTTATAATAACCCCAACCCAAGACATGAAATAGAAGCACCATCTGCTTGGCTGAGGCTGTTTCTCTGTTCAATGTGAATATAGGTTATATTAGTGTGCCTTAGGCCACGTTTAAAGAGGAGGATTCAGGTGAAATAAATGGCAAGCCATCATAAGGACTATGATTGAAATGGCTGTGAGCCTCTGCCTTCACGCTCTCTCTCTCTCAACCTCTCTAACACGGCCGGGTTAGGACTCGGCCCAAATGACAGCCTATGGGCCCTGGTGAGGGTAGTGCACCGTGTAGGGTGTATGACAGCCTATGGGCCCTGGTGAGGGTAGTGCACTGTGTAGGGTGTAGGGTGCTATTTGAGACATGTCCATTGGCTCCCATTCTCCAGACTGTCATATCACTTAGCCTAATGACGGCCCATCCCGACGCTGGGACAGAGGAGTAACGGAGCTCTCTGATCGCTTCCCAAATGGCAGGGTATTCCCTATACAGCGCTGTGGGTCCTGGTCCACAGGAGTACATTATGAGATGTCTGCTGGGCACTGCTGTGTCTTTTCTGGACTCAGTTGCATGAATACATATGGTAGGGCACACACACACACACACACACACACACACACACACACACACACACACACACACACACACACACACACACACACACACACACACACACACACACACACACACACACACACACACACACACACACACACACACACACACACACACACGACACACACACACACACACACAAACACACGTGCCACGCCACACAACACATGCTTACAATTTCCCACTAACACACCCCATTTCTACAGCAGGAGATAATGAGAGCTTTGATGTGTGTGATGGAGGGGAAGAGTGTGTGTGTGTGTGTGTGTGTGTGTGTGTGTGTGTGTGTGTGTGTGTGTGTGTGTGTGTGTGTGTGTGTGTGTGTGTGTGTGTGTGTGTGTGTGTGTGTGTGTGTGTGTGTGTGTGTGTGTGTGTGTGTGTGTGTGTGCGCTACCTTTGAACTGGGGTTGACTACTGATCTGGAGCCAGACTGGGAGAGGCAGGGGGTGGTTGTCTGGGTAACTCCTAACTCTCAAAGTCCTTCTGACTTCAGACAAACACACCCCTTTGTGGCATTGACACCTTCCTATGCCTCTAGCTGTTAACCTTAACCTCTAGGCTACAGCGCCAGCAGAACATCAGATCATACACTACAGACCTTTATAAGGGAACCCTGTTAGAGGACTCAGGTATGAAGGAACCCTGTTAGAGGTCTCAGAACCCTGTTAGAGGACTCAGGTATGAAGGAACCCTGTTAGAAGACTCAGGTATAAAGGAACCCTGTTAGAGTACTCAAGTATAAGGGAACCCTGTTAGAGGACTCAGGTATAAAGGAACCCTGTTAGAGGACTCAGAACCCTTTTAGAGGACTCAGAACCCTTTTAGAGGACTCAGGTATAAAGGAACCCTGTTTAGAGGACTCAGAACCCTTTTAGAGGACTCAGAACCCTTTTAGAGGACTCAGGTATAAAGGAACCCTGTTTAGAGGACTCAGGTATAAAGGATCCCTGTTAGAGGACTCAGGTATGAAGGAACCCTGTTAGAGGACTCAGGTATAAAGGATCCCTGTTAGAGGACTCAGGAATGAACGAACCCTGTTAGAGGACTCAGGTATAAAGGAACCCTGTTAGAGGACTCAGGTATAAAGGATCCCTGTTAGAGGACTCAGGAATGAAGGAACCCTGTTAGAGGACTCAGGTATAAAGGAACCCTGTTTAGAGGACTCAGGTATAAAGGAACCCTGTTAGAGGACTCAGGTATAAAGGAACCCTGTTAGAGGACTCAGGTATAAAGGATCCCTGTTAGAGGACTCAGAACCCTGTTAGAGGACTCAGGTATAAAGGAACCCTGTTAGAGGACTCAGGTATGAAGGAACCCTGTTAGAGGACTCAGAACCCTGTTAGAGGACTCAGAACCCTGTTGGGAATTCAGGTATAAAGGAACCCTGTTAGAGGACTCAGGTATGAAGGAACCCTGTTAGAGGACTCAGAACCCTGTTGGGGGACTCAGAACCCTGTTAGGGGACTCGGGGATAAAGGAACCCTGTTAGAGGACTCAGGTATGAAGGAACCCTGTTAGGGGACTCAGGTATGAAGGAACCCTGTTAGGGGACTCAGGTATGAAGGAACCCTGTTAGGGGACTCAGGTATAAAGGAACCCTGTTAGAGGACTCAGAACCCTTTTAGAGGACTCAGGTATAAAGGAACCCTGTTTAGAGGACTCAGAACCCTTTTAGAGGACTCAGAACCCTTTTAGAGGACTCAGGTATAAAGGAACCCTGTTTAGAGGACTCAGGTATAAAGGATCCCTGTTAGAGGACTCAGGTATGAAGGAACCCTGTTAGAGGACTCAGGTATAAAGGATCCCTGTTAGAGGACTCAGGAATGAACGAACCCTGTTAGAGGACTCAGGTATAAAGGAACCCTGTTAGAGGACTCAGGTATAAAGGATCCCTGTTAGAGGACTCAGGAATGAACGAACCCTGTTAGAGGACTCAGGTATAAAGGAACCCTGTTTAGAGGACTCAGGTATAAAGGAACCCTGTTAGAGGACTCAGGTATAAAGGAACCCTGTTAGAGGACTCAGGTATAAAGGATCCCTGTTAGAGGACTCAGAACCCTGTTAGACGACTCAGGTATAAAGGAACCCTGTTAGAGGACTCAGGTATGAAGGAACCCTGTTAGAGGACTCAGAACCCTGTTAGAGGACTCAGAACCCTGTTGGGGGACTCAGGTATAAAGGAACCCTGTTAGAGGACTCAGGTATGAAGGAACCCTGTTAGAGGACTCAGAACCCTGTTGGGGACTCAGAACCCTGTTAAGGGACTCGGGGATAAAGGAACCCTGTTAGGGACTCAGGTAAAACCCTGTTAGAGGACTCAGAAACCTGTTAGAGGACTCAGGTATGAAGGAACCCTGTTAGACTCAGGATGAAGGAACCCTGTTAGGGACTCAGGTATAAAGGAACCCTGTTAGAGGACTCAAAACCCTGTTAGAGGACTCAGGTATAAAGGAACACTGTTAGAGGACTCAGGAATGAAGGAACCCTGTTAGAGGACTCAGAACCCTGTTAGAGGACTTAGGTATAAAGGAACCCTGTTAGAGGACTCAGGTATAAAGGAACCCTGTTAGAGGAGACAGCAACAAATGACTGCCTCGTGGTAGCTAAGTGTTTCTTGTTTCAGCAGCGGCCTTAGAACTAGAGCGTTCCTACCAACACAGAGTGTTCCTACCAACACGGAGCGTTCCTACCAACACGGAGCGTTCCTACCAACACAGAGCGTTCCTACCAACACAGAGCGTTCCTACCAACACAGAGCGTTCCTACCAACACAGAGCGTTCCTACCAACACAGAGTGTTCCTACCAACACAGAGCGTTCCTACCAACACAGAGCGTACCTACCAACATGGAGCGTTCCTACCAACACAGAGCTTACCTACCAACACAGAGTGTTCCTACCAACATGGAGTGTTCCTACCAACACAGAGCGAGCCTACCCAACCTGACCTACCAACACAGAGCGTACCTACCCAACATTTCCCTCCTCTCCAAGCCCTCTCAACCCACAACATTTCCCTCCTCTCCAAGCCCTCTCAACCCACAACATTTCCCTCCTCTCCAAGCCCTCTCAACCCTCAACATTTCCCTCCTCTCCAAGCCCTCTCAACCCACAACATTTCCCTCCTCTCCAAGCCCTCTCAACCCTCAACATTTCCCTCATCTCCAAGCCCTCTCAACCCACAACATTTCCCTCCTCTCCAAGCCCTCTCAACCCTCAACATTTCCCTCCTCTCAAGCCCTCTCAGCCCTCAACATTTCCCTCCTCTCCAAGCCCTCTCAGCCCTCAACATTTCCCTCCTCTCCAAGCTCTCTCAACCATCAACATTTACCTCCTCTCCAAGCTCTTTCAACCATCAACATGTCCCTCCTCTCCAAGCCCTCTCAACCCTCAACCTTTCCCTCCTCTCCAAGCTCTTTCAACCATCAACATGTCCCTCCTCTCCAAGCCCTCTCAACCCTCAACATGTCCCTCCTCTCCAAGCCCTCTCAACCCTCAACATTTCCCTCCTCTCCAAGCCCTCTAAAACCTCAACCTTTCCCTCCTCTCCAAGCTCTCTCAACCATCAACATGTCCCTCCTCTCCAAGCCCTCTCAACCCTCAACATTTCCCTCCTCTCCAAGC
>NC_060186.1:6724612-6745153 GCF_021184085.1 Oncorhynchus gorbuscha
TACTGTTATACTACCACCCTAATACCTCACTGTTATACTACCACCCTGATACTGTTATACTACCACCCTGATACCTCACTGTTATACTACCACCCTGATACTGTTATACTACCACCCTGATACTGTTATACTACCACCCTGATACTGTTATACTACCACCCTGATACTGTTACACTACCACCCTGATACCTCACTGTTATACTACCACCCTGATACTGTTATACTACCACCCTGATACTGTTATACTACCACCCTGATACTGTTATACTACCACCCTGATACTGTTATACTACCACCCTGATACCTCACTGTTACACTACCACCCTGATACTGTTATACTACCACCCTGATACTGTTATACTACCACCCTGATACTGTTATACTACCACCCTGATACTGTTATACTACCACCCTGATACCTCACTGTTACACTACCACCCTGATACTGTTATACTACCACCCTGATACCTCACTGTTATACTACCACCCTGATACTGTTATACTACCACCCTGATACTGTTATACTACCACCCTGATACTGTTATACTACCACCCTGATACTGTTATACTACCACCCTGATACCTCACTGTTATACTACCACCCTGATACTGTTATACTACCACCCTGATACCTCACTGTTATACTACCACCCTGATACTGTTATACTACCACCCTGATACTGTTATACTACCACCCTGATACTGTTATACTACCCTGATACTGTTATACTATACCTGATACTGTTATACTACCACCCTGATACCTCACTGTTATACTACCACCCTGATACTGTTATACTACCACCCTGATACTGTTATACTACCACCCTGATACTGTTATACTACCACCCTGATACTGTTATACTACCACCCTGATACTGTTATACTACCACCCTGATACTGTTATACTACCACACTGTTATACTACCACCCTGATACCTCACTGTTATACTACCACCCTGATACTGTTATACTACCACCCTGATACTGTTATACTACCACCCTGATACTGTTATACTACCACCCTGATACTGTTATACTACCACCCTGATACTGTTATACTACCACCCTGATACTGTTATACTACCACCCTGATACCCTGATACTACCACCCTGATACTGTTATACTACCACCCTGATACTGTTATACTACCACCCTGATACTGTTATACTACCACCCTGATACTGTTATACTACCACCCTGATACTGTTATACTACCACCATACCCTGTTATACCACCCTGATACTGTTATACTACCATACCCACTGATACCACCCTGACTGTTATACTACCACCATGATACTGATACTGTTATGACCACCTCACTGTTATATCCCTGATACTGTTATACTACTGATACTGTTATACTACCACCCTGATCATTTTATACCTGCCCTGATACTGTTATACTACCACCCTGATACTGTTATACTACCACCCTGATACTATATACTACCACCCTGATACTGTTATACTACCACCCTGATACTGTTATACTACCACCTGATACTGTTATACTACCACCCTGATACTGTTATACTACCACCCTGATACTGTCTACCACCCTGTTACACCCTGATACTGTTATACTACCACCCTGATACTGTGTGTGTTATACTACCACCTGATACCTCACTGTTACACTACCACCCTGATACTGTTATACTACCACCCTGATACCTCACTGTTATACTACCACCCTGATACTGTTATACTACCACCCTGATACCTCACTGTTATACTACCACCCTGATACCTCACTGTTATACTACCACCCTGATACTGTTATACTACCACCCTGATACTGTTATACTACCACCCTGATACCTCACTGTTATACTACCACCCTGATACTGTTATACTACCACCCTGATACTGTTATACTACCACCCTGATACTGTTATACTACCACCCTGATACTGTTATACTACCACCCTGATACTGTTATACTACCACCCCTGATGACTGTTAGGCTACCACCCTGATACTGTTATACTACCACCCTGATACTGTTATACTACCACCCTGATACTGTTATACTACACCCTGATACTGTTCTACTACCACCCTGATACTGTTATACTACCACCCTGATACTGTTATACTACCACCCTGATACCTCACTGTTATACTACCACCCCTGATACCTCACTGTTATACTACACCCTGATACCTCACTACATCCCTATGTTACACTGTATTAGACTGAGGGACAGATCATTTTATATTTCTGCCCTGTATTAGGCTGACTGTCACCAGTTGTTTTCCCCACAGTGGTTCAGTGTGTTCAGCCCAGCCCTTTATTCTGAACATCAATACTACCGTTTCAGTGGGTGTGAAACCGTGTGTGTGGTGTGTGTGTGTGTGTGTGTGTGAACAGAATCTTTAATTATGTCACTGAAACATTCCCTCCGTCTGTCAATGCAGCCACCATGAAGTTGCTGTGGGAATGACCCTTGATGGGCAGACACACTCACACATTAGGAACCAACAATTGACCTGGGAACGTCTCCAATGGCTAATACACTGACCTGGGAACAACGCGGCATTAGGAACCAACACACACACACACCTGGGAACGTAACACGGCATTAGGAACCAACTAATACCTGACCTTGTTTTCCCCACAGTGGTTCATTAGGAACCAACTAACACAATACTGACCTGGGGGAGAAACGTAACAGAATCTTTAAATGTCACTGAAACATTCCCTCAGGAATGGCTCAAAGGCTGTAATACCTGACCTGGGAACGTAACACGGCATTAGGAACCAACTAATACCTGACCTGGGAACGTAACGCGGCATTAGGAACCAACTAATACCTGACCTGGGAACGTAACCAACTAATACCTGCATTAGGAACCAACTAATACCTGACCTGGGAACGTAACACGGCATTAGGAACCAACTAATACCTGACCTGGGAACCTGAACATAACACGGCATTAGGAACCAACATACATGTTGTTCGAATTCAAACTGCTGGTCTGAAGTCAATACAAGCTGCTGGTCTGGAGTCAATACAAGCTGCTGGTTTGGAGTCAATTCAAGCTGCTGGTCTGTAGTCAATACAAGCTGCTGGTCTGTAGTCAATACAAGCTGCTGGTCTGGAGTCAATTCAAGCTGCTGGTCTGTAGTCAATACAAGCTGCTGGTCTGTAGTCAATACAAGCTGCTGGTCTGTAGTCAATACAAGCTATTCCCTAGATTTCCCCCCTACTTTTGAGTGCACCATCTAGGGTATAGGGTGTGGTTTCTGACACAGACAGGGTGCTGTGGACAACAGAGCTCAGAGTAAACATAGAGACGTCAGAGATGTAATACACCCGAGGCAGGACGACAGGCCTCGAACCACGAGTGGTGAAATATTTACATTGGTAGAGACAGATACATTATTACAGGAGGGTGAGCCCTGCCACACACACAAACACACACACGCACGCACACAAACACACGCACGCACGCACGCACGCACGCACGCACGCACGCACACACACACACACACACACACACACACACACACACACACACACACACACACAGAGCACTCACACAGCATGCAGAGACACACACGCACCCTTGTTGACCACACCGCCGTGCTCAGCGACCATACGCTCTCGCCTTGCGGTTGCCATGGCTGCAGAGTTTGCGACGCGGTGGCAAGGAGGTGTGTGTGTGTGTGTGTGTGTGTGTGTGTGTGTGTGTGTGTGTGTGTGTGTGTGTGTGTGTGTGTGTGTGTGTGTGTGTGTGTGTGTGTGTGTGTGTGTGTGTGTGTGTGTGTGTGTGTGTGTGTGTGTGTGTGTTTGTGTCATCATTAGATGGCATCAGACACCAGGGCCCTGTGAGTCAGTTAGCATCCTCGCTAGCGCTAACACAGGGACATAAAAGCACAGGTTCACATCCCAAATGGCACCCTATTCCCTGTGTAGTGCACTATAGACCAGGGCCTAATATTTAGTGCACTACTTTAGACCAGGGCCCTATATTTAGTGCACTACTTTAGACCAGGGCCCTATATTTAGTGCACTACTTTAGACCAGGGCCTAATATTTAGTGCACTACTTTAGACCAGGACCTAATATTTAGTGCACTACTTTAGACCAGGGCCCAATATTTAGTGCACTACTTTAGACCAGGGCCCTATATTTAGTGCACTACTTTAGACCAGGACCCTATATTTAGTGCACTACTTTAGACCAAGACCCAATATTTAGGGCACTACTTTAGACCAAGACCCAATATTTAGTGCACTACATAGGATATAGGCAGGCATTTGGTACACAGACACAGTTTCAGACCTGGCATCGTTACACACAGGCCTAATGAGCAGCTAGCTCTCTGTCTCAGCAGCCAATAATCACCAGACAGGAGGAGTGGGGTTATACACAACATTAAACTACTAGAGAATTGATCAGGGCAACTCAATGTATTGTCTAAATAAATGATAACTAGCTAATGTGTGTGTGTGTGTGTGTGTGTGTGTGTGTGTGTGTGTGTGTGTGTGTGTGTGTGTGTGTGTGTGTGTGTGTGTGTGTGTGTGTGTGTGTGTGTGTGTGTGTGTGTGTGTGTGTGTGTGTGTGTGTGTGTGTGTGTGTGTGTGTGTGTGTGTGTGTGTGTGTGTGTGTGTGTGTGCGCTATGTCTGTCCCATGTAAACCAGTCATTAGCCCGTGCTACCTAAGCAGCTCTGTGCTGCCAGGGTACTGTAGAATGTGTACACACTGTTATCATTCTGATGCACACACATCGTTAGGACACATGCTAGCTTAGTGTCCATCATGGCATATATTTTTGTATATTTGTTTTTATTTGATTTAACCTTTATTTAACTAGAACAAATTCTTATTCACAATAACGGCACACCCCGGACAAATCCGGACACAGCTGATCGCTGGGCGCCGCCCTATGAGACTCCCAATCATGGCCGGATGTGACACAGCTGATCATTAGTAATGTCCTACAGAGCCAACATGGCCTACAGTGGGGGGTGACAGGCAGCAGTGTGAAGAGCCAACATGGAGTCTTAGGAAGCTGCTTCAGAATGCCCTACAGTGGGGGTGACAGGCAGCAGTGTGAAGAGCCAACATGGAGTCTTAGGAAGCTGCTTCAGAATACCCTACAGTGGGGGTGACAGGCAGCAGTGTGAAGAGCCAACATGGAGTCTTAGGAAGCTGCTTCAGAATACCCTACAGTGGGGGTGACAGGCAGCAGTGTGAAGAGCCAACATGGAGTCTTAGGAAGCTGCTTCAGAATGCCCTACAGTGGGGGGTGACAGGCAGCAGTGTGAAGAGCCAACATGGAGTCTTAGGAAGCTGCTTCAGAATGCCCTACAGTGGGGGTGACAGGCAGCAGTGTGAAGAGCCAACATGGAGTCTTAGGAAGCTGCTTCAGAATGCCCTACAGTGGGGGTGACAGGCAGCAGTGTGAAGAGCCAACATGGAGTCTTAGGAAGCTGCTTCAGAATGCCCTTCAGAATGCCACAGTGGGGGTGACAGGCAGCAGTGTGAAGAGCCAACATGGCCCTAGTCTTAGGAAGCTGCTTCAGAATGCCCTACAGTGGGGGTGACAGGCAGCAGTGTGAAGAGCCAACATGGAGTCTTAGGAAGCTGCTTCAGAATGCCCTACAGTGGGGGGTGACAGGCAGCAGTGTGAAGAGCCAACATGGAGTCTTAGGAAGCTGCTTCAGAATGCCCTACAGTGGGGGGTGACAGGCAGCAGTGTGAAGAGCCAACATGGAGTAACAGTTTAGTCAGAGGTTAATCCACTCTGAGAATGATGCTTCTGTTATTCAGGAGGAAGGGTCTAGAACGCTGCTACACAGCAGGGACTGAGGAGTGTCATGACGTTGGCCTGGGGGTAGGTTTATGACAGTCTTAAATACCTCTTCCCCCCTTTTTCCTCTCTCTACCCTACTGATGTTTAATTTGAAAACCCCTTGGTTAACATAGAGATTCTGGGAACATCAGAAGGTGGGGAAATGAACTATATTCTGGTAATCCGACCAATTGAACATATGCGGTGGTACTTAATGAATATGATGTCAGTTCGGTTGTCATCTGAGACATTCTCATCAATGATAAGATGACATAAACTCTACAGTGGAAAGTCTACACATCAGAGTTATCGGATTCACATGGAATTGTTGTTCAATTTAAATGTTTGAATATCAAATTATTTGTGATGGGATGAAATGTGTTTTTAGCTTCTAAAATGTGAGATTTGGGTTTTCATAAGGTAGGGCTCTGCTCAATCAGCGGACCGCCCCTGCGAAGGACACGCCCTCCTCTCCCTTCCTATATAAAGCCTAGACGACAATATAACCTCCTGTTTCCGAGGATGTGAGGACAACGGTCCAATGTCAGAATGGTTCAGATAATAATTACAGAACTACAGAACAGTGCGAACATCAACGTGTGCTTTGGTTGTGAATGGTATGAACTTTGAACTCTTATTCACTACAGAAGTGATACCTCCTAGCCGTTGAGTTTGCAACAGCAGCTGCAAACGTGTTAGGAAGGAACAGACAGAGTATCCCGTCTTCCACACAACAACGTTACTACAACGTATACAATTTACCAGCAGAGACATTCTGCTGTACGCAGGTGGTGGGGCCTTCCATCTACCACCAACCTGCCGAGCTCAGAATAAATATTTATTGCATTTTCCTTTTCCAAATGGGCGGTAATTTAGAATGCATCAGATACTGTATTTACGATACCACAGCTTCTCCCTGTGTCCCTCAGTCTTCCCACTCTTTCACTCAAACCCAGCCCTTTTCCTTTGTGTAACCAGCTGTCATATCTGTTCCGCCCGCTAGGGACATTTTCCTTTATGACGTCATTTGTAATCAAGTTATGATTTAATTGTGTGTACGTGTAATTCTGTGTGATTAGTTAGGTATTTAGTAAATAAATAATTAAACCCAATTTTGTATTGCTGATTCAACTTGTTAGCCAGGGTTCGTGCAGATAACCAAGAATTTACAACTTTCAGATGAGACTGAATTAAGATGACGATTAATATTGAATGCTATTGATGTAAAATATGACTAGGTGTTTAAGAGTTTATTCGGAAGATAACAGATCTATAAATATTATTTTTTGGTGCCCGACTCTCTAGTTAATTACATTTACATGATTAGCTCAATCAGGTAATATTAATTACGGAGAAATCATTTTATAGAATAGCATGTCATATCACTTAATCCGGCATAGCCAAAGACACGACCGGAGGCATTGTGTCTATGTGTGTGTGTGTGTGTGTGTGTGTGTGTGTGTGTGTGTGTGTGTGTGTGTGTGTGTGTGTGTGTGTGTGTGTGTGTGTGTGTGTGTGTGTGTGTGTGTGTGTGTGTGTGTGTGTGTGTGTGTGTGTGTGTGTGTGTGTGTGTGTGTGTGTGTGTGTGTGTGTGTGTGTAAGGTCTCCATTTCCATAATATGTAGCATGTTGTGATGCTAAACACTAAACCCTTCAGAGCTGAGGTGAGAGGAAGAGAGGTGGGATGGAGAGGAGGGGGAGAGGGAGAGGGAGAGGGGAGGGAGAGAGAGAGGAGGGGAGGGAGAGGAGAGGAGGGGAGGGAGAGAGAGAGGAGGGGAGGGAGAGGGGAGAGGGGGGAGGGAGGAGAGAGAGAGGGGAGGGAGAGAGCAAGAGAGAGAGAGAGAGAGAGATTGAGGGGAGAGGAGAGAGAGAGAGGAGAAGGAGAGTGACTTAAGGATGGGAGGGAGAATAGGAAGGAGAGAGGTAGAAAGACAGGGATGGGAGGGAGAATAGGAAGGAGAGAGGTAGAGAGATGTAGGGATGGGAGGGAGAATAGGAAGGAGAGGGTAGAGAGACAGGGATGGGAGGGAGAATAGGAAGGAGAGAGGTAGAGATGTAGGGATGGGAGGGAGAATAGGAAGGAGAGAGGTAGAGAGACAGGGGTGGGAGGGAGAATATGAAGGAGAGAGGTAGAGAGACAGGGTGGGAGGGAGAATATGAAGGAGAGAGGTAGAGAGATGTAGGGATGGGAGGGAGAATATGAAGGAGAGGTAGAGAGACAGGGATGGGAGGGAGAATATGAAGGAGAGAGGTAGAGAGATGTAGGGATGGGAGGGAGAATATGAAGGAGAGAGGTAGAGAGACAGGGATGGGAGGGAGAATAGAAGGAGAGAGGTAGAGAGACAGGGGGGGAGGGAGAATATGAAGGAGAGAGGTAGAGAGACAGGGATGGGAGGGAGAATAGGAAGGAGAGAGGTAGAGAGACAGGGGTGGGAGGGAGAATATGAAGGAGAGAGGTAGAGAGACAGGGATGGGAGGGAGAATAGGAAGGAGAGAGGTAGAGAGACAGGGATGGGAGGGAGAATAGGAAGGAGAGAGGTAGAGAGACAGGGGTGGGAGGGAGAATATGAAGGAGAGAGGTAGAGAGACAGGGATGGGAGGGAGAATAGGAAGGAGAGAGGTAGAGATGTAGGGATGGGAGGGAGAATAGGAAGGAGAGAGGTAGAGAGATGTAGGGATGGGAGGAGAATAGGAAGGAGAGAGGTAGAGAGATGTAGGGATGGGAGGGAGAATATGAAGGAGAGAGAGGTAGAGAGACAGGGATGGGAGGGAGAATATGAAGGAGAGAGGTAGAGAGACATTAGGGATGGGAGGGAGAATATGAAGGAGAGAGGTAGAGAGACAGGGATGGGAGGGAGAATAGGAAGGAGAGAGGTAGAGAGACAGGGGTGGGAGGGGGAGAATATGAAGGAGAGAGGTAGATGGGAGGGAGAATATGAAGGAGAGAGGTAGAGAGACAGGGGTGGGAGGGAGAATATGAAGGAGAGAGGTAGAGAGACAGGGGTGGGAGGGAGAATAGAAGGAGAGAGGTAGAGAGACAGGGGTGGGAGGGAGAATATGAAGGAGAGAGGTAGAGAGACAGGGGTGGGAGGGAGAATATGAAGGAGAGAGGTAGAGAGACAGGGATGGGAGGAGAATAGGAAGGAGAGAGTAGAGAGACAGGGATGGGAGGGAGAATATGAAGGAGAGAGGTAGAGAGACAGGGATGGGAGGGAGAATATGAAGGAGAGAGGTAGAGAGACAGGGATGGGAGGGAGAATATGAAGGAGAGAGGTAGAGAGACAGGGGTGGGAGGGAGAATAGGAAGGAGAGAGGTAGAGAGACAGGGATGGGAGGGAGAATATGAAGGAGAGAGGTGAGAGACAGGGATGGGAGGGAGAATATGAAGGAGAGAGGTAGAGAGACAGGGGTGGGAGGGAGAATATGAAGGAGAGAGGTAGAGAGACAGGGATGGGAGGGAGAATATGAAGGAGAGAGGTAGAAGACAGGGGTGGGAGGGAGAATATGAAGGAGAGAGGTAGAGAGACAGGGATGGGAGGGAGAATTAAGGAGAATCAGTAGAGACAGGGATGGGAGGGAGAATATGAAGGAGAGAGGTAGAGAGACAGGGATGGGAGGGAGAATAGGAAGGAGAGAGGTAGAGAGACAGGGATGGGAGGGAGAATATGAAGGAGAGAGGTAGAGAGACAGGGATGGGAGGGAGAATATGAAGGAGAGTAGAGAGACAGGGGTGGGAGGGAGAATATGAAGGAGAGAGGTAGAGAGACAGGGATGGGAGGGAGAATATGAAGGAGAGAGGTAGAGAGACAGGGATGGGAGGGAGAATATGAAGGAGAGAGGTAGAGAGACAGGGATGGGAGGAGAATATGAAGGAGAGAGGTAGAGAGACAGGGATGGGAGGGAGAATATGAAGGAGAGAGGTAGAGAGACAGGGATGGGAGGGAGAATATGAAGGAGAGAGGTAGAGAGACAGGGATGGGAGGGAGAATATGAAGGAGAGAGGTAGAGAGACAGGGGTGGGAGGGAGAATATGAAGGAGAGAGGTAGAGAGACAGGGATGGGAGGGAGAATATGAAGGAGAGAGGTAGAGAGAGACAGGGATGGGAGGGAGAATAGGAAGGAGAGAGTAGAGAGACAGGGATGGGAGGGAGAATAGGAAGGAGAGAGGTAGAGAGACAGGGGTGGGAGGGAGAATATGAAGGAGAGAGGTAGAGATTGAGGGATGGGAGGGATGGGAGGGAGAATAGGAAGGAGAGAGTAGAGAGACAGGGATGGGAGGGAGAATATGAAGGAGAGAGGTAGAGAGACAGGGATGGGAGGGAGAATATGAAGGAGAGAGGTAGAGAGACAGGGATGGGAGGGAGAATAGGAAGGAGAGAGGTAGAGAGACAGGGGTGGGAGGGAGAATATGAAGGAGAGAGGTAGAGAGACAGGGATGGGAGGGAGAATATGAAGGAGAGAGGTAGAGAGACAGGGATGGGAGGGAGAATAGGAAGGAGAGAGGTAGAGAGACAGGGATGGGAGGGAGAATATGAAGGAGAGAGGTAGAGAGACAGGGATGGGAGGGAGAATATGAAGGAGAGAGGTAGAGAGACAGGGATGGGAGGGAGAATAGGAAGGAGAGAGGTAGAGAGACAGGGATGGGAGGGAGAATATGAAGGAGAGAGGTAGAGAGACAGGGATGGGAGGGAGAATAGGAAGGAGAGAGGTAGAGAGACAGGGATGGGAGGGAGAATAGGAAGGAGAGAGGTAGAGAGACAGGGATGGGAGGGAGAATAGGAAGGAGAGAGGTAGAGAGACAGGGATGGGAGGGAGAATATGAAGGAGAGAGGTAGAGAGACAGGGATGGGAGGGAGAATATGAAGGAGAGAGGTAGAGAGACAGGGATGGGAGGGAGAATATGAAGGAGAGAGGTAGAGAGATGTAGGGGTGGGAGGGAGAATAGGAAGGAGAGAGGTAGAGAGACAGGGATGGGAGGGAGAATATGAAGGAGAGAGGTAGAGAGACAGGGATGGGAGGGAGAATATGAAGGAGAGAGGTAGAGAGACAGGGATGGGAGGGAGAATATGAAGGAGAGAGGTAGAGAGACAGGGATGGGAGGGAGAATATGAAGGAGAGAGGTAGAGAGACAGGGGTGGGAGGGAGAATATGAAGGAGAGAGGTAGAGGATGATGGACCTGGCTGTATCCATGAAGAACCAATGAGACACAACTGTCAACGTTACTGTTCCCTACAACACACTATCACAACACATAGCAGTATAACCTAGAGATTCACACACACTACTGATACACACATACTACTGATGGCCCTGCTATCACAACACATAGCAGTATAACCTAGAGATTCACACACACTACTGATACACACTACTACTGATGGGCCCTGCTATCACAACACATAGCAGTATAACCTAGAGATTCACACACACTACTGATACACACTACTACTGATGGGCCCTGCTATCACAACACATAGCAGTATAACCTAGAGATTCACACACACTACTGATACACACTACTACTGATGGGCCCTGCTATCACAACACATAGCAGTATAACCTAGAGATTCACACACACTACTGATACACACTACTACTGATGGGCCCTGCTATCACAACACATAGCAGTATAACCTAGAGATTCACACACACTACTGATACACACTACTACTGATGGGCCCTGCTATCACAACACATAGCAGTATAACCTAGAGATTCACACACACTACTGATACACACTACTACTGATGGGCCCTGCTATCACAACACATAGCAGTATAACCTAGAGATTCACACACACTACTGATACACACTACTACTGATGGGCCCTGCTATCACAACACATAGCAGTATAACCTAGAGATTCACACACACTACTGATACACACTACTACTGATGGGCCCTGCTATCACAACACATAGCAGTATAACCTAGAGATTCACACACACTACTGATACACACTACTACTGATGGGCCCTGCTATCACAACACATAGCAGTATAACCTAGAGATTCACACACACTACTGATACACACTACTACTGATGGGCCCTGCTATCACAACACATAGCAGTATAACCTAGAGATTCACACACACTACTGATACACACTACTACTGATGGGCCCTGCTATCACAACACATAGCAGTATAACCTAGAGATTCACACACACTACTGATACACACTACTACTGATGGGCCCTGCTATCACAACACATAGCAGTATAACCTAGAGATTCACACACACTACTGATACACACTACTACTGATGGGCCCTGCTATCACAACACATAGCAGTATAACAACACATAGATACAGTATAACCTAGAGTATAACCTCACACACACTACTGATACACACTACTACTGATGGGCCCTGCTATCACAACACATAGCAGTATAACCTAGAGATTCACACACACTACTGATACACACTACTACTGATGGGCCCTGCTATCACAACACATAGCAGTATAACCTAGAGATTCACACACACTACTGATACACACTACTACTGATGGGCCCTGCTATCACAACACATAGCAGTATACACCTAGAGATTCACACACACTACTGATACACACTACTACTGATGGGCCCTGCTATCACAACACATAGCAGTATAACCTAGAGATTCACACACACTACTGATACACACTACTACTGATGGGCCCTGCTATCACAACACATAGCAGTATAACCTAGAGATTCACACACACTACTGATACACACTACTACTGATGGGCCCTGCTATCACAACACATAGCAGTATAACCTAGAGATTCACACACACTACTGATACACACTACTACTGATGGGCCCTGCTATCACAACACATAGCAGTATAACCTAGAGATTCACACACACTACTGATGGGCCCTGCTATCACAACACATAGCAGTATAACCTAGAGATTCACACACACTACTGATACACACTACTACTGATGGGCCCTGCTATCACAACACATAGCAGTATAACCTAGAGATTCACACACACTACTGATACACACTACTACTGATGGGCCCTGCTATCACAACACATAGCAGTATAACCTAGAGATTCACACACACTACTGATACACACTACTACTGATGGGCCCTGCTATCACAACACATAGCAGTATAACCTAGAGATTCACACACACTACTGATACACACTACTACTGATGGGCCCTGCTATCACAACACATAGCAGTATAACCTAGAGATTCACACACACTACTGATACACACTACTACTGATGGGCCCTGCTATCACAACACATAGCAGTATAACCTAGAGATTCACACACTACTGATACACACTACTACTGATGGGCCCTGCTATCACAACACATAGCAGTATAACCTAGAGATTCACACACACTACTGATACACTACTACTGATGGGCCCTGCTATCACAACACATAGCAGTATAACCTAGAGATTCACACACACTACTGATACACACTACTACTGATGGGCCCTGCTATCACAACACATAGCAGTATAACCTAGAGATTCACACACACTACTGATACACTACTACTGATGGGCCCTGCTATCACAACACATAGCAGTATAACCTAGAGATTCACACACACTACTGATACACACTACTACTGATGGGCCCTGCTATCACAACACATAGCAGTATAACCTAGAGATTCACACACACTACTGATACACACTACTACTGATGGGCCCTGCTATCACAACACATAGCAGTATAACCTAGAGATTCACACACACTACTGATACACACTACTACTGATGGGCCCTGCTATCACAACACATAGCAGTATAACCTAGAGATTCACACACACTACTGATACACACTACTACTGATGGGCCCTGCTATCACAACACATAGCAGTATAACCTAGAGATTCACACACACTACTGATACACACTACTACTGATGGGCCTGCTATCACAACACATAGCAGTATAACCTAGAGATTCACACACACTACTGATACACACTACTACTGATGGGCCCTGCTATCACAACACATAGCAGTATAACCTAGAGATTCACACACACTACTGATACACACTACTACTGATGGGCCCTGCTATCACAACACATAGCAGTATAACCTGAGATTCACACACACTACTGATACACTACTACTGATGGGCCCTGCTATCACAACACATAGCAGTATAACCTAGAGATTCACACACACTACTGATACACACTACTACTGATGGGCCCTGCTATCACAACACATAGCAGTATAACCTAGAGATTCACACACACTACTGATACACTACTACTGATGGGCCCTGCTATCACAACACATAGCAGTATAACCTAGAGATTCACACACACTACTGATACACACTACTACTGATGGGCCCTGCTATCACAACACATAGCAGTATAACCTAGAGATTCACACACTACTGATACACACTACTACTGATGGGCCCTGCTATCACAACACATAGCAGTATAACCTAGAGATTCACACACACTACTGATACACACTACTACTGATGGGCCCTGCTATCACAACACATAGCAGTATAACCTAGAGATTCACACACACTACTGATACACACTACTACTGATGGGCCCTGCTATCACAACACATAGCAGTATAACCTAGAGATTCACACACACTACTGATACACACTACTACTGATGGGCCCTGCTATCACAACACATAGCAGTATAACCTAGAGATTCACACACACTACTGATACACACTACTACTGATGGGCCCTGCTATCACAACACATAGCAGTATAACCTAGAGATTCACACACACTACTGATACACACTACTACTGATGGGCCCTGCTATCACAACACATAGCAGTATAACCTAGAGATTCACACACACTACTGATACACACTACTACTGATGGGCCCTGCTATCACAACACATAGCAGTATAACCTAGAGATTCACACACACTACTGATACACACTACTACTGATGGGCCCTGCTATCACAACACATAGCAGTATAACCTAGAGATTCACACACACTACTGATACACACTACTACTGATGGGCCCTGCTATCACACACATAGCAGTATAACCTGAGATTCACACACTACTGATACACACTACTACTGATGGGCCCTGCTATCACAACACATAGCAGTATAACCTAGAGATTCACACACACTACTGATACACACTACTGATGGGCCCTGCTATCACACACATAGCAGTATAACCTAGAGATTCACACACTACTGATACACTACTACTGATGGGCCCTGCTATCACACACATAGCAGTATAACCTAGAGATTCACACACTACTGATACACTACTACTGATGGGCCCTGCTATCACAACACATAGCAGTATAACCTAGAGATTCACACACTACTGATACACTACTACTGATGGGCCCTGCTATCACAACACATAGCAGTATAACCTAGAGATTCACACACACTACTGATACACACTACTACTGATGGGCCCTGCTATCACAACACATAGCAGTATAACCTGAGATTCACACACACTACTGATACACACTACTACTGATGGGCCCTGCTATCACAACACATAGCAGTATAACCTAGAGATTCACACACACTACTGATACACACTACTACTGATGGGCCCTGCTATCACAACACATAGCAGTATAACCTAGAGATTCACACACACTACTGATACACACTACTACTGATGGGCCCTGCTATCACAACACATAGCAGTATAACCTAGAGATTCACACACACTACTGATACACACTACTACTGATGGGCCCTGCTATCACAACACATAGCAGTATAACCTAGAGATTCACACACACTACTGATACACACTACTACTGATGGGCCCTGCTATCACAACACATAGCAGTATAACCTAGAGATTCACACACTACTGATACACACTACTACTGATGGGCCCTGCTATCACAACACATAGCAGTATAACCTAGAGATTCACACACACTACTGATACACACTACTACTGATGGGCCCTGCTATCACAACACATAGCAGTATAACCTAGAGATTCACACACACTACTGATACACACTACTACTGATGGGCCCTGCTATCACAACACATAGCAGTATAACCTAGAGATTCACACACACTACTGATACACACTACTACTGATGGGCCCTGCTATCACAACACATAGCAGTATAACCTAGAGATTCACACACTACTGATACACACTACTACTGATGGGCCCTGCTATCACAACACATAGCAGTATAACCTAGAGATTCACACACACTACTGATACACACTACTACTGATGGGCCCTGCTATCACAACACATAGCAGTATAACCTAGAGATTCACACACACTACTGATACACACTACTACTGATGGGCCCTGCTATCACAACACATAGCAGTATAACCTAGAGATTCACACACACTACTGATACACACTACTACTGATGGGCCCTGCTATCACAACACATAGCAGTATAACCTAGAGATTCACACACTACTGATACACACTACTACTGATGGGCCCTGCTATCACAACACATAGCAGTATAACCTAGAGATTCACACACACTACTGATACACACTACTACTGATGGGCCCTGCTATCACAACACATAGCAGTATAACCTAGAGATTCACACACACTACTGATACACACTACTACTGATGGGCCCTGCTATCACAACACATAGCAGTATAACCTAGAGATTCACACACACTACTGATACACACTACTACTGATGGGCCCTGCTATCACAACACATAGCAGTATAACCTAGAGATTCACACACACTACTGATACACACTACTACTGATGGGCCCTGCTATCACAACACATAGCAGTATAACCTAGAGATTCACACACACTACTGATACACACTACTACTGATGGGCCCTGCTATCACAACACATAGCAGTATAACCTAGAGATTCACACACACTACTGATACACTACTACTGATGGGCCCTGCTATCACAACACATAGCAGTATAACCTAGAGATTCACACACACTACTGATACACACTACTACTGATGGGCCCTGCTATCACAACACATAGCAGTATAACCTAGAGATTCACACACACTACTGATACACACTACTACTGATGGGCCCTGCTATCACAACACATAGCAGTATAACCTAGAGATTCACACACACTACTGATACACTACTACTGATGGGCCCTGCTATCACAAACACATAGCAGTATAACCTAGAGATTCACACACACTACTGATACACACTACTACTGATGGGCCCTGCTATCACAACACATAGCAGTATAACCTGAGATTCACACACACTACTGATACACACTACTACTGATGGGCCCTGCTATCACAACACATAGCAGTATAACCTAGAGATTCACACACACTACTGATACACACTACTACTGATGGGCCCTGCTATCACAACACATAGCAGTATAACCTAGAGATTCACACACACTACTGATACACACTACTACTGATGGGCCCTGCTATCACAACACATAGCAGTATAACCTAGAGATTCACACACACTACTGATACACACTACTACTGATGGGCCCTGCTATCACAACACATAGCAGTATAACCTAGAGATTCACACACACTACTGATACACACTACTGATGGGCCCTGCTATCACAACACATAGCAGTATAACCTGAGATTCACACACTACTGATACACACTACTACTGATGGGCCCTGCTATCACAACACATAGCAGTATAACCTAGAGATTCACACACACTACTGATACACACTACTACTGATGGGCCCTGCTATCACAACACATAGCAGTATAACCTAGAGATTCACACACTACTGATACACTACTACTGATGGGCCCTGCTATCACAACACATAGCAGTATAACCTAGATACACACACTACTGATACACACTACTACTGATGGGCCCTGCTATCACAACACATAACAGTATAACCTAGAGATTCACACACACTACTGATACACACTACTACTGATGGGCCCTGCTATCACACACATAGCAGTATAGCCTAGAGATTCACACACTACTGATACACACTACTACTGATGGGCCCTGCTATCACACACATAGCAGTATAACCTAGAGATTCACACACACTACTGATACACACTACTACTGATGGGCCCTGCTATCACAACACATAGCAGTATAACCTAGAGATTCACACACACTACTGATACACACTACTACTGATGGGCCCTGCTATCCAACACATGCAGTATATACCTGGGATTCACACACACTACTGATGCACACTACTACTGATGGGCCCTGCTATCACAACACATAGCAGTATAACCTAGAGATTCACACACTACTGATACACACTACTACTGATGGGCCCTGCTATCACAACACATAGCAGTATAACCTAGAGATTCACACACACTACTGATACACACTACTACTGATGGGCCCTGCTATCACAACACATAGCAGTATAACCTAGAGATTCACACACACTACTGATACACACTACTACTGATGGGCCCTGCTATCACAACACATAGCAGTATAACCTACTGATTCACACACACTACTGATACACACTACTACTGATGGGCCCTGCTATCACAACACATAGCAGTATAACCTAGAGATTCACACACACTACTGATACACACTACTACTGATGGGCCTGCTATCACAACACATAGCAGTATAACCTGAGATTCACACACTACTGATACACACTACTACTGATGGGCCCTGCTATACAACACATAGCAGTATAACCTAGAGATTCACACACACTACTGATACACACTACTGATGGGCCCTGCTATCACAACACATAGCAGTATAACCTAGAGATTCACACACACTACTGATACACACTACTGATGGGCCCTGCTATCACAACACATAGCAGTATAACCTAGAGATTCACACACACTACTGATACACACTACTACTGATGGGCCCTGCTATCACAACACATAGCAGTATAACCTAGAGATTCACACACACTACTGATACACACTACTACTGATGGGCCCTGCTATCACAACACATAGCAGTATAACCTAGAGATTCACACACACTACTGATACACACTACTACTGATGGGCCCTGCTATCACAACACATAGCAGTATAACCTAGAGATTCACACACACTACTGATACACACTACTACTGATGGGCCCTGCTACACTATAGCAGTATAACCTAGAGATTCACACACACTACTGATACACACTACTGATGGGCCCCTATCACAACACATAGCAGTATAACCTAGAGATTCACACACTACTGATACACACTACTACTGATGGGCCTGCTATCACAACACATAGCAGTATAACCTGGAGATTCACACACTACTGATACACACTACTACTGATGGGCCCTGCTATCACAACACATAGCAGTATAACCTGGGAGGATTCACACACACTGCTGATACACACTACTACTGATGGGCCCTGCTGTCACACACTACTGATACACACTACTACTGATGGGCCCTGCTACTACTGATGGGCCCTGCTATCACAACACATAGCAGTATAACCTAGAGATTCACACACACTACTGATACACACTACTACTGATGGGCCCTGCTATCACAACACATAGCAGTATAACCTAGAGATTCACACACACTACTGATACACACTACTACTGATGGTTTCTGTCACAACACATAGCAGTATAACCTAGAGATTCACACACTACTGATACACACTACTACTGATGGGCCCTGCTATCACAACACATAGCAGTATAACCTAGAGATTCACACACACTACTGATACACTACTACTGATGGGCCTGCTATCACAACACATAGCAGTATAACCTAGAGATTCACACACACTACTGATACACACTGCTGCTGAGTGGGCCCTGCTATCACAACACATAGCAGTATAACCTAGAGATTCACACACTACTGATACACACTAATACTGATCTGAACACATACTGATACACACTACTGATATACACTACTACTGATACACACTACTACTGGGATTCACACACACTACTGATACACACACACTACTGATACACACTACTGATACACACTACTGATACACACTATAAGTACACACTACTGGTACACTGCTGATACCTGCCTACTAAAATTTTACACTGATACACACTACTGATACACTACTGATACACCCTACTACTGATACACACAACTGATACAGACTACTGATACAGACTAAATGCAGACTGCTGATACACTACTGCTGACCTCTTTCCCTGATGGGCCCTGCCCCAAAGTAGTCTCTCTCTCTGTTCCTGACAACACACTATCCCCAACATAAGTATAACCTAGAGATTCACACACACTACTGATACACACTACTACTGATGGGCCCTGCATCCAACATACAGCAGTATAACCTAGAGATTCACACACACTACTGATACACACTACTACTGATGGGCTCTACTATCATAACACATAGCAGTATAACCTAGAGATTCACACACACTACTGATACACACTACTACTGATGGGCCCTGCTATCACAACACATAGCAGTATAACCTAGAGATCACACACACTACTGATACACACTACTACTGATGGGCCCTGCTATCACAACACATAGCAGTATAACCTAGAGATCTGCACACACTACTGATACACACTACTACTGATCCACGGGCTCCTGCTATCACACTACATAGAGTACACACTAGAGATTCACACTACACTGACCGATACAATACTAATACTGATACCAATTATGATACACACTACTGATACACACTACTGATACACTACTACTGATACACACTACTGATACACACACTACTGAT
>NC_060186.1:6745253-6762753 GCF_021184085.1 Oncorhynchus gorbuscha
GTAGGGTCGGCAGGTAGTCTAGTGGTTAGAGTGTAGGGTCGACAGGTAGTCTAGTGGTTAGAGTGTAGTCGACAGGTGCATTCAGTGTTAGGAGTGTAGGGTCGGCAGGTAGTGGTTAGAGTGTAGTGTCGGCAGGTAGCCTAGTGGTTAGAGTGTAGGGCGGCAGGTAGCCTAGTGGTTAGGAGTGTAGGGTCGGCAGGTAGTCTAGTGGTTAGAGTGTAGGGTCAACAGGTAGCCTAGTGGTTAGAGTGTAGGGTCGGCAGGTAGTCTAGTGGTTAGAGTGTAGGGTCAAGCCTAGGTAGAGGTAGGGGCCTAGTGGTTAGAGTGTAGGGTCGGCAGGTAGTCTAGTGGTTAGAGTGTAGGGTCAACAGGTAGCCTAGTGGTTAGAGTGTAGGGGCGGCAGGTAGCCTAGTGGTTAGAGTGTAGGGGCGGCAGGTAGCCTAGTGGTTAGAGTGTAGGGTCGGCAGGTAGCCTAGTGGTTAGAGTGTAGGGTCGGCAGGTAGCCTAGTGGTTACAGTGTAGGGTCGGCAGGTAGTCTAGTGGTTAGAGTGTAGGGTCGGCAGGTAGCCTAGTGGTTAGAGTGTAGGGTCGGCAGGTAGCCTAGTGGTTAGAGTGTAGGGTCGAAAGGTAGCCTAGTGGTTAGAGTGTAGGGTCGGCAGGTAGCCTAGTGGTTAGAGTGTAGGGTCGGCAGGTAGCCTAGTGGTTAGAGTGTAGGGTCGGCAGGTAGCCTAGTGGTTAGAGTGTAGGGTCGGCAGGTAGCCTAGTGGTTAGAGTGTAGGGTCGGCAGGTAGCCTAGTGGTTAGAGTGGTGCGGCAGGTAGCCTAGTGGTTGGAGTGTAGGGGCGGCAGGTAGCCTAGTGGTTAGAGTGTAGGGTCGACAGGTAGTCTAGTGGTTAGAGTGTAGGGTCGGCAGGTAGCCTAGTGGTTAGAGTGTAGGGTCGACAGGTAGCCTAGTGGTTAGAGTGTAGGGTCGACAGGTAGCCTAGTGGTTAGAGTGTAGGGTCGGCAGGTAGCCTAGTGGTTAGAGTGTAGGGCTGACAGGTAGCCTAGTGGTTAGAGTGTAGGGTCGGCAGGTAGCCTAGTGGTTAGTGTGTAGGGGTGGCAGGTAGCCTAGTGGTTAGAGTGTAGGGGTGGCAGGGTAGCCTAGTGGTTAGAGTGTAGGGTCGGCAGGTAGCCTAGTGGTTAGAGTGTAGTGGCTTAGAGCAGGTAGCCTAGTGGTTAGAGTGTAGGGTCGGCAGGTAGCCTAGTGGTTAGAGTGTAGGGTCGGCAGGTAGCCTAGTGGTTAGAGTGTAGGGTCGGCAGGTAGCCTAGTGGTTAGAGTGTAGGGTCGGCAGGTAGCCTAGTGGTTAGAGTGTAGGGTCGGCAGGTAGCCTAGTGGTTAGAGTGTAGGGTCGGCAGGTAGCCTAGTGGTTAGAGTGTAGGGTCGGCAGGTAGCCTAGTGGTTAGAGTGTAGGGTCGGCAGGTAGCCTAGTGGTTAGAGTGTTGGAATCCCTGAGCAGACAAGGTAAAAATCTGTCGTTCTGCCCCTGAACAAGGCTGTTAATCCACTGTTCCTAGGCCGTCATTGAAAATAAGAATTTGTTCTTAACTGACTTGCCTAGTTAAAGAAAGGTAAAAATATATCTTTTTTTTAAATAATTTAAAAAGATAGAGAGCAAGAGAGAGAGAGAGAGAGAGAGAGAGAGAGAGAGAGAGAGAGAGAGAGAGAGAGAGAGAGAGAGAGAGAGAGAGAGAGAGGGGGAGTGAGAGAGAGAGAGTGAGAGAGAGAGGGAGAGAGGAGACGTCAGGATATTGTGCCTGTGATTTGATCAGCTGTAATATAGGAGAATAGCAATACTTTAAACCCAGACGTTTTAAATGTTCTCTGAAATGTCAAGCATTTTATTTATGCCAGTACTTAGGAGAGAACATCTTGCTCTGCGTTGCTACGTCTTGTAGCTACGTCGTTAATCAACATGATGAAAATATATGAGAGATCTAAAGATGAGAGGGAGGAATAAAACACACACACACACAGACCCACAGTGGGAGAGGAGAGACAGTAGATTCAGACTGCACCACCAGGCTGGACCACCAGGCTGGACCACCAGGCAGGACCACCAAGCTGCACCACCAGGCTGGACCACCAGGCTGGACCACCAGGCTGGACCACCAGGCAGGACCACCAGGCAGGACCACCAGACTGGACCCCCAGACTGCACCACCAGGCTGGACCACCAGGCAGGACCACCAGGCAGGACCACCAGACTGGACCCCAGACTGCACCACCAGGCTGGACCACCAGGCAGAACCACCAGGCAGGACCACCAGGCAGAACCACCAGGCAGGACCACCAGACTGCACCACCAGGCTGGACCACCAGGCAGGACCACCAGACTGCACCACAAGGCAGGACCACCAGAGCCCTATGGGTACCCTAGTTCACTAAATAGGAAATAAGGTGATGTGCACTACTTTTCACCAGAGCCCTATGGGTAGTGCACTACTTTTCACCAGAGCCCTATGGGTAGTGCACTACTTTTCACCAGAGCCCTAGGAGTACCCTAGTTCACTAAATAGAAAATAAGGTGATGTGCACTACTTTTCACCAGAGAACTATGGGTAGTGCACTACTTTCACCAGAGCCCTAGAGTACCCTAGTTCACTAAATGGGAAATAAGGTGATGTCTGGGACGCAGGTCCTCTCTGCTCACCTGCTGCTGCCTGTAGGATATTACTGCCTTCAAAACAAACAAACTCAGCTTTGGTAACAGGCAGAGAAAGCAGGCAGTGATAGCAGGCGGTGATAGCAGGCAGTGATAGCAGGCAGCGGTAGCAGGCAGCGATAGCAAGCAGCGATTGCAGGCAGAGATAGCAGGCAGAGATAGCAGGCAGCGATAGCAAGCTTAGCAGGCAGGTAGAGATAGGGCAGAGATAGCAGGCAGCGATAGCAGGTAGAGATAGCAGGCAGAGATAGCAGGTAGTGATAGCAGGCAGTGATAGCAGGTAGTGATAGCAGGCAGTGATAGCAAGCAGAGATAGCAGGCAGCGATAGCAGGCAGCGATAGCAGGTAGAGATAGCAGGCAGCGATAGCAGAGCAGCGATAGCAGGTAGAGATAGCAGGCAGCGATAGCAGGTAGTGATAGCAGGCAGTGATAGCAGGTAGTGATAGCAGGCAGTGATAGCAGGCAGTGATAGTAAGCAGAGATAGCAGGCAGCGATAGCAGGCAGTGATAGCAGGCAGCTGCACTATTTCATTCAAACATCCCATTTGTTCTCTGTACTTGACTTTGAATCACGCTGACAGACAGTGCTGCCAATTTCTGACGGGAGTTTATTTGTGTAAACTGATCCTGTGGGTTTTGGCCAGGTGCAGTTTCCCCTGTTGTCTTAAAGGTGTCTGGTCGGGTTTAATTCAATCTAACCTGTAGAGCAGCTCTTTTTCCATTGGTAATACAGAATGGTGTTGTTCCTGTGTAGACCTACTACTACCTCTTACTAGGTAGACTCTCACAGGAAGAGGCTTTCAGGTTTAGAGGAAGACGTGTGTGTGTGTGTACAGGAAGTTGTTAGTAAACAAAGTCAGTGTAAAAAGTGTTTGATTGAATATCAGCCTCTCGCTGTGTCTCTCTCTCTCTCTCTCTCTCTCTCTCTCTCTCTCTCTCTCTCTCTCTCTCTCTCTCTCTCTCTCTCTGTCTCTCTCTCTCTCTGTCTCTCTCTCTCTCTCTCTCTCTCTCTCTCTCTCTCTCTCTCTCTCTCTCTCTGTCTCTCTCTCTCTCTCTGTCTCTCTCTCTCTCTCTCTCTCTCTCTCTCTCTCTCTCTCTCTCTCTCTGTGTGTCACAGATCCTGCCTGCCTTCTGAATGTCCCCTGTTCATAAACATTCCACTGCCTGCCTCAGCATTCCACCGGGCGGGGGCGTTTCCGTGTCAACCTCAGCCAGAGAGATTCATGGGAACTTTCCTGGGATGGCCAGGGGGGCTGTTATGTCACGCGACCTCACAGAGGGTTTAGCGTGCATCGCAAATGGCACCCTATTCATGCACTGCTTTTGACCAGAGCCCTATGAGCCCTATGAGCCCTATGAGCCCTATGAGTCATATGAGCCCTATGGGTCCTATGAGTCCTATGAGTCCTATGAGCCCTATGAGTCATATGAGCCCTATGAGCCCTATGAGTCATATGAGCCCTATGGGTCCTATGAGTCCTATGAGTCCTATGAGCCCTATGAGTCATATGAGCCCTATGAGCCCTATGAGTCCTATGAGCCCTATGAGTCACATGAGCCCTATGAGCCCTATGAGCCCTATGAGCCCTATGAGTCCTATGAGCCCTATGAGCCCTATGAGTCCTATGAGCCCTATGAGCCCTATGAGCCCTATGAGCCCTATGAGCCCTTTGGGTCCTATGAGCCCTATGAGTCACATGAGCCCTATGAGCCCTATGAGCCCTATGAGCCCTATGAGTCCTATGAGCCCTATGGGTCCTATGGGTCCTATGAGCCCTATGAGCCCTATGAGCCCTATGAGCCCTATGAGCCCTATGGGTCCTATGAGCCCTATGGGTCCTATGAGTCCAATGGGTCCTATGAGCCCTATGAGCCCTATGGGTCCTATGAGCCCTATGAGCCCTATGAGCCCTATGGGTCCTATGAGCCCTATGGGTCCTATGAGTCCAATGGGTCCTATGAGCCCTATGAGCCCTATGGGTCCTATGAGCCCTATGAGCCCTATGGGTCCTATGAGCCCTATGGGTCCTATGTGCCCTATGAGCCCTATGAGCCCTATGAGCCCTATGAGCCCTATGAGTCCTATGAGCCCTATGAGCCCTATGAGCCCTTTGGGTCCTATGAGCCCTATAAGTCCTATGAGCCCTATGAGCCCTATGAGTCCTATGAGTCCTATGAGCCCTATGGGTCATATGAGCCCTATGAGCCCTATGAGCCCTATGAGTCCTATGAGTCCTATGAGTCCTAGCCCTCCACCCAACTCATCATCTAGCCCTCCACCCAACTCATCATCTAGCCCTCCACCCAACTCATCATCTAGCCCTCCACCCAACTCATCATCTACCCTCCACCCAACTCATCATCTACCCTCCACCCAACTCATCATCTACCCTCCACCCAACTCATCATCTACCTCCACCCAACTCATCATCTACCCTCCACCCAACTCATCTCATCATCTAGCCCTCCACCCAACTCATCATCTACCCTCCACCCAACTCATCATCTAGCCCTCCACCCAACTCATCATCTAGCCCTCCACCCAACTCATCATCTAGCCTCCACCAACTCATCATCTACCCTCCACCCAACTCATCATCTACCCTCCACCCAACTCATCATCTAGCCCTCCACCCAACTCATCATCTAGCCCTCCACCCAACTCATCATCTAGCCCTCCACCCAACTCATCATCTACCCTCCACCCAACTCATCATCTAGCCCTCCACCCAACTCATCATCTAGCCCTCCACCCAACTCATCATCTAGCCCTCCACCCAACTCATCATCTACCCTCCACCCAACTCATCATCTACCCTCCACCCAACTCATCATCTAGCCCTCCACCCAACTCATCATCTAGCCCTCCACCCAACTCATCATCTAGCCCTCCACCCAACTCATCATCTACCCTCCACCCAACTCATCATCTAGCCCTCCACCCAACTCATCATCTAGCCCTCCACCCAACTCATCATCTAGCCCTCCACCCAACTCATCATCTACCCTCCACCCAACTCATCATCTACCTCCACCCAACTCATCATCTACCCTCCACCCAACTCATCATCTACCCTCCACCCAACTCATCATCTAGCCCTCCACCCAACTCATCATCTAGCCCTCCACCCAACTCATCATCTACCTCCACCCAACTCATCATCTAGCCCTCCACCCAACTCATCATCTAGCCCTCCACCCAACTCATCATCTAGCCCTCCACCCAACTCATCATCTACCCTCCACCCAACTCATCATCTACCCTCCACCCAACTCATCATCTAGCCCTCCACCCAACTCATCATCTACCCTCCACCCAACTCATCATCTACCCTCCACCCAACTCATCATCTACCCTCCACCCAACTCATCATCTACCCTCCACCCAACTCATCATCTAGCTCCACCCAACTCATCATCTAGCCCTCCACCCAACTCATCATCTAGCCCTCCACCCAACTCATCATCTACCCTCCACCCAACTCATCATCTACCTCCACCCAACTCATCATCTACCCTCTCATCATCTACCTCCACCAACTCATCATCTACCCTCCACCCAACTCATCATCTACCCTCCACCCAACTCATCATCTAGCCCTCCACCCAACTCATCATCTAGCCCTCCACCCAACTCATCATCTAGCCTCCACCCAACTCATCCACCCAACTCATCATCTACCCTCCACCCCAACTCATCATCTACCCTCCACCCAACTCATCATCTACCCTCCACCCAACTCATCATCTACCCTCCACCCAACTCATCATCTACCCTCCACCCAACTCATCATCTACCCTCCACCCAACTCATCATCTAGCCCTCCACCCAACTCATCATCTACCCTCCACCCAACTCATCATCTACCCTCCACCCAACTCATCATCTACCCTCCACCCAACTCATCATCTACCCTCCACCCAACTCATCATCTACCCTCCACCCAACTCATCATCTACCCTCCACCCAACTCATCATCTACCCTCCACCCAACTCATCATCTACCCTCCACCCAACTCATCATCTACCCTCCACCCAACTCATCATCTAGCCCTCCACCCAACTCATCATCTACCCTCCACCTAACTCATCATCTACCCTCCACCCAACTCATCATCTACCCTCCTCCACCATCATCTACTCCATCATCTACCCTCCACCCAACTCATCATCTACCCTCCACCCAACTCATCATCTACCCTCCACCCAACTCATCATCTACCCTCCACCCAACTCATCATCTAGCCCTCCACCCAACTCATCATCTAGCCCTCCACCCAACTCATCATCTACCCTCCACCCAACTCATCATCTACCCTCCACCCAACTCATCATCTACCCTCCATCTAGCCAACTCATCATCTACCCTCCACCCAACTCATCATCTACCCTCCCCTCATCATCTAGCTCCCTCCCAACTCATCATCTACCCTCCCACCCAACTCATCATCTAGCCCTCCACCGCAACTCATCATCTAGCCCTCCACCCAACTCATCACCCAACTCATCATCTACTCCACCCAACTCATCATCTACCCTCCACCCAACTCATCATCTAGCCCTCCACCCAACTCATCATCTAGCCCTCCACCCAACTCATCATCTACCCTCCACCCAACTCATCATCTACCCTCCACCCAACTCATCATCTAGCCCTCCACCCAACTCATCATCTAGCCCTCCCACCCAACTCATCATCTAGCCCTCCACCCAACTCATCATCTACCCTCCAAACTCATCATCTACCCTCCACCCAACTCATCATCTACCCTCCACCCAACTCATCATCTACCCTCCACCCAACTCATCATCTACCCTCCACCCAACTCATCATCTAGCCCTCCACCCAACTCAACTCACCCAACTCATCATCTACCCTCCACCCAACTCATCATCTACCCTCCACCCAACTCATCATCTAGCCCTCCACCCAACTCATCATCTAGCCCTCCACCCAACTCATCATCTACCCTCCACCCAACTCATCATCTACCCTCCACCCAACTCATCATCTACCCTCCACCCAACTCATCATCTACCCTCCACCCAACTCATCATCTACCCTCCACCCAACTCATCATCTACCCTCCACCCAACTCATCATCTACCCTCCACCCAACTCATCATCTAGCCCTCCACCCAACTCATCATCTAGCCCTCCACCCAACTCATCATCTACCCTCCACCCAACTCATCATCTACCCTCCACCCAACTCACCATCTACCCTCCACCCAACTCATCATCTAGCCCTCCACCCAACTCATCATCTAGCCCTCCACCCAACTCATCATCTAGCCCTCCACCCAACTCATCATCTACCCTCCACCCAACTCATCATCTACCCTCCACCCAACTCATCATCTAGCCCTCCACCCAACTCATCATCTACCCTCCACCCAACTCATCATCTACCCTCCACCCAACTCATCATCTACCCTCATCATCACTGCCTCCACCCAACTCATCATCTACCCTCCACCAACTCATCATCTACCCTCCACCCAACTCATCATCTAGCCCTCCACCCAACTCATCATCTAGCCCTCCACCCAACTCATCATCTACCCTCCACCCAACTCATCATCTACCCAACTCATCATCTAGCAACTCATCATCTACCCCACCCAACTCATCATCTACCCTCCACCCAACTCATCATCTACCCTCCACCCAACTCATCATCTACCCTCCACCCAACTCATCATCTACCCTCCACCCAACTCATCATCTACCCTCCACCCAACTCATCATCTAGCCCTCCACCCAACTCATCATCTAGCCCTCCACCCAACTCATCATCTACCCTCCACCCAACTCATCATCTACCCTCCACCCAACTCACCATCTACCCTCCACCCAACTCATCATCTACCCTCCACCCAACTCATCATCTACCCTCCACCCAACTCATCATCTACCCTCCACCCAACTCATCATCTACCCTCCACCCAACTCATCATCTACCCTCCACCCAACTCATCATCTACCCTCCACCCAACTCATCATCTAGCCCTCCACCCAACTCATCATCTAGCCCTCCACCCAACTCATCATCTAGCCCTCCACCCAACTCATCATCTAGCCCTCCACCCAACTCATCATCTACCCTCCACCCAACTCATCATCTACCCTCACCCAACTCATCATCTACCCTCCACCCAACTCATCATCTACCCTCCACCCAACTCATCATCTACCCTCCACCCAACTCATCATCTACCCTCCACCAACTCATCATCTACCCTCCACCCAACTCATCATCTACCCTCCACCCAACTCATCATCTACCTCCACAACTCATCATCTAGCCCTCCACTCATCATCTCCCTCACCCAACTCATCCCATCTACCCTCCACCCAACTCATCATCTACCCTCCACCCAACTCATCATCTACCCTCCACCCAACTCATCATCTAGCCCTCCACCCAACTCATCATCTAGCCCTCCACCCAACTCATCATCTAGCCCTCCACCCAACTCATCATCTACCCTCCACCCAACTCATCATCTACCCTCCACCCAACTCATCATCTAGCCCTCCACCCAACTCATCATCTACCCTCCACCCAACTCATCATCTACCTCCACCCAACTCATCATCTACCCTCCACCCAACTCATCATCTACCCTCCACCCAACTCATCATCTACCCTCCACCCAACTCATCATCTAGCCCTCCACCCAACTCATCATCTAGCCCTCCACCCAACTCATCATCTAGCCCTCCACCCAACTCATCATCTACCCTCCACCCAACTCATCATCTACCCTCCACCCAACTCATCATCTACCCTCCACCCAACTCATCATCTAGCCCTCCACCCAACTCATCATCTACCCTCCACCCAACTCATCATCTAGCCCTCCACCCAACTCATCATCTAGCCCTCCACCCAACTCATCATCTACCCTCCACCCAACTCATCATCTAGCCCTCCACCCAACTCATCATCTAGCCCTCCACACAACTCATCATCTACCCTCCACCCAACTCATCATCTAGCCCTCCACCCAACTCATCATCTACCCTCCACCCAACTCATCATCTACCCTCCACCCAACTCATCATCTACCCTCCACCCAACTCATCATCTACCCTCCACCCAACTCATCATCTAGCCTCCACCCAACTCATCATCTAGCCCTCCACTCAACTCATCATCTACCCTCCACCCAACTCATCATCTACCCTCCACCCAACTCATCATCTAGCCCTCCACCCAACTCATCATCTACCCTCCACCCAACTCATCATCTACCCTCCACCCAACTCACCATCTAGCCCTCCACCCAACTCATCATCTACCCTCCACCCAACTCCTCATCTACCCTCCACCCAACTCATCATCTACCCTCCACCCAACTCATCATCTACCCTCCACCCAACTCATCATCTAGCCTCCACCCAACTCATCACCTACCCTCCACCCAACTCATCATCTACCCTCCACCAACTCATCATCTACCCTCCACCCAACTCATCATCTACCCTCCACCCAACTCATCATCTACCCTCCACCCAACTCACCATCTACCCTCCACCCAACTCATCATCTACCCTCCACCCAACCACCCACTCACTCCAGCTACCCTAGCCGATGTGAGTCCACCTCTCCTGGGACACAGTCACAGCTGTGCCCCCTCTCCTCCATCCAACCTCCAGAGGCGTCCATTCCCAGGGTCAGGGCTGTGAAAGGGACAGAGAGCCCTGCCAGGTCTGCTCCCCTTCCACTAAAGCCTCGATCCTGGGAACAGAATACATCAGACTGGGTCTAGCTGAATGGATCTAGCTGGATCTGTCTAGATGGATGGGTCTAGCTGTATCTGTCTAGATGGATGGATCTAGCTGGATCTGTCTAGATGGCCGCGTCTAGCTGGATCTGTCTAGCTGGATGGATCTAGCTGTATCTGTCTAGATGGCCGCGTCAAGCTGGATCTGTCAAGATGGATGGATCTAGCTGTATCTGTCTAGATGGATCTGTCTAGATGGATGGATCTAAGCTGGATCTGTCTAGATGGATCTGTCTAGATGGATCTGTCTAGATGGATGGATCTAGCTGGATATGTCTAGATGGATGGATCTAGCTGGATCTGTCTAGATGGATGGATCTAGCTGGATCTTAGATGGATGGATCTAGCTGGATCTGTCTAGATGGATCTGTCTAGATGGATGGATCTAAGCTGGATCTGTCTAGCTGGATCTGTCTAGATGGATGGATCTTGCTGGATGGATCTAGACTATAGTCTAAACATACTGCACATTATAGATTATAGTCTAAATATTCTGCACAAAATACTGGTCTGATAAAAACAACCCTGAGCTGTGAAGGAGCGTCCCCGCCGTCCCAGGGGACTCTGGGTGATCTCACTCTCCGAAGCCAGTAAGGTTTTTAATAAGGTCAACACTTGCACGGCCGCAGGGCCTGACGGATTTCTCAGAGTTTGCGCAGAACAGCTGGCAGACATATTCATGGACATTGTCAACCTCAGTGTCTAATCCCCACGTCTCAAACTGACCACCATCCTTCCTGTTCCTTAAGAACTCTGAGGCTTCCTGTCTCAATGACTACCACCCTGTAACAGTCAGAGTAAACACTCTGAGAGAATAGTTATGGCTCAAATCAACTCCATCATCCCAGACACCCTAGACCCACTCCAACTTGCATACCGCCCCAACAGATCCCGTAGAGGATACAATCTCAATTGCACTCAACACTGCCCTTACCCACCTAGATAAGAGGAATAGCTATGTGAGAATTCTGTTCATTGACTACTGTTCAGCGTTCAACACCATAGTCCCTGCCAAACTCGCCACCAAGCTTGGGACCCTGGGACTAAACACCTCTGCAATTGAATCCTGGACTTCATCATGAGTCGAAGGTAGGCAACAGCCTGTATATAACTACTGACCCTGGAACTGTCCCTGTATATAACTACTGACCCTGGAACTGTCCCTGTATATAACTACTGACCCTGGATCTGACCCGGTATATAACTACTGACCCTGGAACTGTCCCTGTATATAACTACTGACCCTGGAACTGTCCCTGTATATAACTACTGACCCTGGAACTGAGCCTGTATATAACTACTGACCCTGGAACTGTCCCTGTATATAACTACTGAACCTGGAACTGAGCCTGTATATAACTACTGACCCTGGAACTGTCCCTGTATATAACTACTGAACCTGGAAACTGAGCCTGTATATAACTACTGACCCTGGAACTGTCCCTGGAACTGAGCCTGTATATAACTACTGTCCCTGGAACTGTCCCTGTATATAACTACTGACCCTGGAACTGAGCCTGTATATAACTACTGACCCTGGAACTGTCCCTGTATATAACTACTGAACCTGGAACTGAGCCTGTATATAACTACTGACCCTGGAACTGTCCCTGTATATAACTACTGAACCTGGAAACTGAGCCTGTATATAACTACTGACCCTGGAACTGTCCCTGGAACTGAGCCTGTATATAACTACTGTCCCTGGAACTGTCCCTGTATATAACTACTGACCCTGGAACTGTCCCTGTATATAACTACTGACCCTGGAACTGTCCCTGTATATAACTACTGACCCTGGAACTGTCCCTATATATAACTACTGACCCTGTAACTGTCCCTGTATATAACTACTGACCCTGGAACATTGAAAGAGGGAACAGAGCTGAATTCAACATGTATTTCCTGGCTTAATAATGGTCAGAATCAGTTGTTAAGTGTTTCCTACCAGACTGTGGTTATAGTTACATCACCAGGACACTTCCTGTCTTCCTGTAAATGATCTGCTGTAACAAGACCTGAGCTCTGTTGTGTAGCATGCTGCCATCTGACCCTGGACACACACACACACACACACACACACACACACACACACACACACACACACACACACACACACACACACACACACACACACACACACACACACACACACACACACACACACACACACACACACACACACACACACACACACACACTGTCTATGTCAACAGAACCCCTCAGAAACCACAGCAACCAGTCAGAGGAAAAAGGATACTCTGTGTCTCTACTACTTTCTCTCTACCTCCTGTGTGTGTGTCTGTGTGTGTCCGTATGTATCTGTGTGTCTCATTTTCTACTGTTTCTAATCCTCTTGATCCGTACAAGTTCCCTTACCCCCAAACACTTCACTAACCCCCAAACACTTCCCTAACCCCCAAACACTTCCCTAACCCCCAAACTCTTCCCTAACCCCCAAACACTTCCCCCAAACACTTCACTAACCCCAAACACTTCACTAACCCCAGACACCTCCCTAACCCCACACTTCCCTAACCCCGGACACTTCCCTAACCCCAAACACTTCCCTAACCCCAAACACTTCCCTAACCCCAAACACTTCCCTAACCCCCAGACACTTCCCTAACCCCCAGACACTTCCCTAACCCCCAGACACTTCTCTAACCCCCAGACACTTCCCCAAACACTTTCCAAAACCCTGACACTTCCCTAACCCCAGACACTCCCCAAACACTTCCCCAAACCCCAGACACTTCCCTAACCCCCAGACACTTCCCTAATCCCCAAACACTTCCCTAACCCCAGACACTTCACTAACCCCCACTTCCCTAACCCCAAACACCCTAACCCCAAACCCTTCACTAACCCCAAACACTTCACTAACCCCCAAACACTTCCATAACCCCAGACACTTCCCTTCCCAAACCCCAGACACTTCCCTAACCCCAGACACTCCCCCCCAAACACTTCCCAAACCCTAGACACTTCCCAAACCCCCGGACACTTCCCTAACCCCCAGACACTTCACTAACCCCCAAACACTTCCCAAACCCCCAGACACTTCCTAACCCACAAACACTTCACTAACCCCAAACACTTCCATAACCCCAAACACTTCACTAACCCCCAGACACTTCACTAACCCCAAACACTTCCCAAACCCCAGACACTTCCCTAACCCACAAACACTTCACTAACCCCCAAACACTTCCATAACCCCCAAACACTTCACTAACCTCCAGACACTTCACTAACCCCCAAACACTTCCCTAACCCCCAGACACTTCCCTAACCCCCAAACACTTCACTAACCTCCAGACACTTCACTAACCCCCAGACACTTCCCTAACCCCAAACACTTCACTAACCTCCAGACACTTCACTCACCCCCAGACACTTCCCTAACCCCAAACTCTTCCCTAACCCCCAAACACTTCCCAAACACTTCACTAACCCCCAAACACTTCACTAACCCCCAGACACCTCCTAACCCCGGACACTTCCCTAACCCCGGACACTTCCTAACCCCCAAACACTTCCCTAACCCCCAAACACTTCCCTAACCCCCAAACACTTCCCTAACCCCAGACACTTCCCTAACCCCCAGACACTTCCCTAACCCCCAGACACTTCTCTAACCCCAGACACTTCCCCAAACACTTTCCAAAACCCTGACACTTCCCTAACCCCCAGACACTCCCCAAACACTTCCCAAACCCCCAGACACTTCCCTAACCCCCAGACACTTCCCTAATCCCCAAACACTTCCCTAACCCCAGACACTTCACTAACCCCCAGACACTTCCTAACCCCAAACACTTCCCTAACCCCAAACCCTTCACTAACCCCAAACACTTCACTAACCCCAAACACTTCCATAACCTCAGACACTTCCCCAAACACTTCCCAAACCCCAGACACTTCCCTAACCCCAGACACTCCCCCAACACTTCCCAAACCCCCAGACACTTCCCAAACCCCAGACACTTCCCTAACCCCAGACACTTCACTAACCCCAAACACTTCCCAAACCCCCAGACACTTCCTAACCCACAAACACTTCACTAACCCCAAACACTTCCATAACCCCCAAACACTTCACTAACCCCCAGACACTTCACTAACCCCCAAACACTTCCAAACCCCAGACACTTCCTAACCCACAAACACTTCACTAACCCCCAAACACTTCCATAACCCCCAAACACTTCACTAACCTCCAGACACTTCACTAACCCCAAACACTTCCCTAACCCCCAGACACTTCCCTAACCCCCAAACACTTCACTAACCTCCAGACACTTCACTAACCCCCAGACACTTCCCTAACCCCAAACACTTCACTAACCTCCAGACACTTCACTCACCCCCCAGACACTTCCCTAACCCACAAACACTTCACTAACCCCCAAACACTTCCATAACCCCCAAACACTTCACTAACCTCCAGACACTTCACTAACCCCAAACACTTCCCTAACCCCCAGACACTTCCCTAACCCCCAAACCCTTCACTAACCCCCAAACACTTCACTAACCCCAAACACTTCCATAACCCCCAAACACTTCACTAACCTCCAGACACTTAACTAACCCCCAGACACTTCCCTAACCCCCAAACACTTCCCTAACCCCCAAATACTTCACTTACCCCAAACACTTCCCTAACCCCCAAACCCTTCACTAACCCCCAAACACTTCACTAACCCCCAAACACTTCCATAACCCCCAAACACTTCACTAACCTCCAGACATTAACTAACCCCCAGACACTTCCCTAACCCCCAAACACTTCCCTAACCCCAAATACTTCACTTACCCCCAAACACTTCCCTAACCCCCAAATAAGAAGCGATCTCGGTCCAAAACCACACACACATCTACAATCAAACCCAGGCATCACACTCTGACACTGGTTGGGGCTGCTTGGTAGTGTGCACAGGATTCCTGTCCAAAGCCCCACAATCAGTGTGTGTGTGTGTGTGTGTGTGTGTGTGTGTGTGTGTGTGTGTGTGTGTGTGTGTGTGTGTGTGTGTGTGTGTGTGTGTGTGTGTGTGTGTGTGTGTGTGTGTGTGTGTGTGTGTGTGTGTGCGTGTGTGTGTGTGTGTGCACTCTCCCAGCTTCCAGACAGCCGGAACAGCCAAGGAAAACCCAGGATCTATTCCCTCTAGGAATAAAGACCATATGTTGATGGCCCAGGTCCTCTACCATGGCAGGACAGAGAGGGGTTTCTGCACATATCACTAACACACACATCTCTGCCCAAATCACTAACACACACATCTCTGCCCAAATCACTAACACACACACATCTCTGCCCAAATCACTAACACACACACACATCTCTGCCCAAATCACTAACACACACACATCTCTGCCCAAATCACTAACACACACACATCTCTGCCCAAATCACTAACACACACACATCTCTGCCCAAATCACTAACACACACACATCTCTGCCCAAATCACTAACACACACACACATCTCTGCCCAAATCACTAACACACACACACATCTCTGCCCAAATCACTAACACACACATCTCTGCCCAAATCACTAACACACACATCTCTGCCCAAATCACTAACACACATATCTCTGCCCAAATCACTAACACACACACATCTCTGCCCAAATCACTAACACACACATATCTGCCCAAATCACTAACACACACATATCTGCCCAAATCACTAACACACACACATCTCTGCCCAAATCACTAACACACACACATCTCTGCCCAAATCACTAACACACACATCTCTGCCCAAATCACTAACACACACACATCTCTGCCCAAATCACTAACACACACACATCTCTGCCCAAATCACTAACACACACATATCTGCCCAAATCACTAACACACACATATCTGCCCAAATCACTAACACACACACATCTCTGCCCAAATCACTAACACACACACACATCTCTGCCCAAATCACTAACACACACATCTCTGCCCAAATCACTAACACACACATCTCTGCCCGAATCACTAACACACACACATCTCTGCCCAAATCACTAACACACACACATCTCTGCCCAAATCACTAACACACACACACATCTCTGCCCAAATCACTAACACACACACACATCTCTGCCCAAATCACTAACACGCACACACATCTCTGCACATCTCAGTTTGTGCGCACCTTTCGGTTACTGGCCCAACGCTCTAACCACTAGGCTACCTGCCTCTAACCACTAGGCTACCTGCCTCTAACCACTAGGCTACCTGCCTCTAAGCACTAGGCTACCTGCCTCTAACAACTAGGCTACCTGCCTCTAAGCACTAGGCTACCTGCCTCTAACCACTAGGCTACCTGCCTCTAACCACTAGGCTACCTGCCTCTAACCACTAGGCTACCTGCCTCTAACCACTAGGCTACCTGCCTCTAACCACTAGGCTACCTGCCTCTAACCACTAGGCTACCTGCCTCTAACCACTAGGCTACCTGCCGTCTAGACCTTGTACTCCAAACATACGCACACAAACTAGTGCGCAAGCACACACACATGCACACACATGCACACACACATGCACACACACATGCACACACTACTGCTGATTAAGCTCGGCTAATAATACACAAACCAATCTTCTGTAAACCCTCACAAGTAGAAACCTCTTTATAATACAAACCAAAGGCAGAGTTCAGAGTTCATTCAGACCCCCGTCATGTAAACACTGCCTGTAATCTCCACACCATAAAGACAGTCTGGCTCGTTGTCGATAAACACCACAGCTTCAAGCAGACCACTTTAACACATGACAGACCACTCTGATATAGGACAGACCACTCTGACACAGGACAGACCACTCTGATAGAGGACAGACCACTCTGATACAGGACAGACCACTCTGATATAGGACAGACCACTCTGATAGAGGACAGACCACTCTGATACAGGACAGACCACTCTGATATAGGACAGACCACTCTGATATAGGACAGACCTCTCTAACACAGGACAG
>NC_060186.1:6767753-6775253 GCF_021184085.1 Oncorhynchus gorbuscha
TCCTCCTCTCTTCCTCCTCCTCTCCCTCCCTCCTTCTCTCTTCCTCCTCCTCTCCTTCCCTCCTCCACTCTTCGTCCACTCATGACCAGCTGAGAATTAAGGAGATTTTACAGGAAGAAGAAAGTAACAGATTTGATTGGCAGAGTTCTCTCTTTTCCCATCAAACACTCCCCCTTTTCTCTCTTTGTCCTTTAACGGGATCCCTCCATCACTCACACCTTCACTTCCCTCCCAAATACAGTGTGTGTGTGTCTCTCTCTCTGTGTGTGTGTGTGTGTGTGTGTGTGTGTGTGTGTCTCTCTGTGTGTGTGTGTGTGTGTGTGTGTGTGTGTGTGTGTGTGTGTGTGTGTGTGTGTGTGTGTGCACGCGTGAGAGAGAGAGAGAGGGAGAAAGAGAGAGAGAGAGAAACCTAACCTTCCCTCCTCCACTCTTCCTCCTCCCCTCCTTCCCTCCTCCTCTCCTTCCCTCCTTCTCTCTTCCTCCTCCTCTTCATCCCTCCTCCTCTCTTCCTCTTCCTCTCCTCTCCTTCCCTCCTCCTCTCTTCATCTTCCTCCTCCTCTCCTTCCTTCCCTCCCCTTCCCTCCTCCTCTCTTCCTCTTCCTCCTCCTCTCCTTCCCTCCTCCTCTCCTTCCCTCCTCCTCTCTTCCTCTTCCTCTCTTGTCCTTCCCTCCCCTTCCCTCCTCCTCTCCTTCCCTCCCCCTCTCTCCCTCCTCTCCTTCCCTCCTCCTCTCATTCCCCCCTCCTCTCTCCCTCTCCTTCCCTCCTCCTCTCCTTCCCTCCCCCTCTCCTTCCTTCCTCCTCTCTTCCTCCCCTCTCCTTCCCTCCTCCTCTCTTCCTCCTCCTCTCTTCCTCCCCCTCTACTTCCCTCCTCCTCTACTTCCCTCCTCCTCTACTTCCCTCCTCATCTCCTTCCCTCCTCCTCTCCTTCCCTCATCCTGTCTTCCTCCTCCTCTCTTCCTCCTCCTGCTTATCTCTCTATTTTTACTGGTTCTTCCTGTGAGACTCTCTGCCTTCTCCTCTCTCAAACAAATTTAAAGGAGAAAGAAAGGGAAGGTGAAGAGGAATGAAGGGAGGGAAGGAAGATACACCCTCTCTATGGTCCTGGGCATGGTATGAATGAAGGAAGATACACCCTCTCTATGGTCCTGGGCATGGTATGAATGAAGGAGGATACACCCTCTCTATGGTCCTGGGCATGGTATGAATGAAGGAAGATACACCCTCTCTATGGTCCTGGGCATGGTATGAATGAAGGAAGCTACACCCTCTCTATGGTCCTGGGCATGGTATGAATGAAGGAAGCTACACCCTCTCTATGGTCCTGGGCATGGTATGAATGAAGGAAGATACACCCTCTCTATGGTCCTGGGCATGGTATGAATGAAGGAAGATACACCCTCTCTATGGTCCTGGGCATGGTATGAATGAAGGAGGATACACCCTCTCTATGGTCCTGGGCATGGTATGAATGAAGGAAGGGAAGGAGGATACACCCTCTCTATGGTCCTGGGCATGGTATGAATGAAGGAGGATACACCCTCTCTATGGTCCTGGGCATGGTATGAATGAAGGAAGGGAAGGAGGATACACCCTCTCTATGGTCCTGGGCATGGTATGAATGAAGGAAGGGAAGGAGGATACACCCTCTCTATGGTCCTGGGCATGGTATGAATGAAGGAGGATACACCCTCTCTATGGTCCTGGGCATGGTATGAATGAAGGAGGATACACCCTCTCTATGGTCCTGGGCATGGTATGAATGAAGGAGGATACACCCTCTCTATGGTCCTGGGCATGGTATGAATGAAGGAAGCTACACCCTCTCTATGGTCCTGGGCATGGTATGAATGAAGGAAGGGAAGGAGGATACACCCTCTCTATGGTCCTGGGCATGGTATGAATGAAGGAGGATACACCCTCTCTATGGTCCTGGGCATGGTATGAATGAAGGAAGCTCTACTGACACGGTCAGGTTGGTCAGATGGTCAGGACTTGGCCAGAAAGCTTGGGAGGAAGTTGCTATGTTGTTACAGATGCTCCACAGTAGTCAGGACATGCTTACAGATTGCTATGCTGTACAGATGCTCCACACGAATACAGAAACAACATCAACACAACGCATCCCAGGGCACACCTGGTGAAAACAGCCAACCACCAATCAAGTTCAGTTTGATTGACAATCCCCCCCGCTCCCCAGTGAGTCCAAACAAACTAAGTTAGAGCAATCAACAACACTTTTTAAATCAAACTTACTACAGTAATGTTGGGTGCTCTCCAGACGTTTCCATAGAGACCAAGATGGGCCGGGTTGCCATGGAAACTAACTGCCAGCAGAAGCATGCGGTAGGGAGGAAGGGAGAGAGGGAGGAAAAGGAGAGGAGGTTGCCATGGAAACTAACTGCCAGCAGAAGCATGCGGTAGGGAGGAAGGGAGAGAGGGAGGAGAAGGAGAGGAGGTTGGTCGGCCCCCTCAGATCATACTGATCACTATTTAACCCACCATATTTACAGACACACTCAGTGTGTGTGAGAGTGAGGGAGTGAGTGTGTGTGCGTGTCTGAATGTTTTTATCATGTAGCATCTATCTTGTAATGTATATTTATGTGTCAAACACTGGGCCAGTTGTTTATCTTTGTTGAACTGATATAATCTCAGTACTATCATTCCTAAACTGACAGCATCGTGTATTACATCACAGATTCATGTGTATTACATCACAGATTCATGTGTATTACATCACAGATTCATGTGTATTACATCACAGATTCATGTGTACCACATCACAGATTCATGTGTACCACATCACAGATTCATGTGTACCACATCACAGATTCATGTGTACCACATCACAGATTCATGTGTACCACATCACAGATTAGTGTGTACCACATCACAGATTCATGTGTACCACATCACAGATTCATGTGTACCCCATCACAGATTCATGTGTACCACATCACAGATTCATGTGTACCACATCACAGATTAGTGTGTACCCCATCACAGATTCATGTGTACCCCATCACAGATTCATGTGTACCACATCACAGATTCATGTGTACCACATCACAGATTCATGTGTACCACATCACAGATTCATGTGTACCACATCACAGATTCATGTGTACCACATCACAGATTAGTGTGTACCACATCACAGATTCATGTGTACCACATCACAGATTCATGTGTACCACATCACAGATTCATGTGTACCACATCACAGATTCATGTGTACCACATCACAGATTCATGTGTACCCCATCTGTCTGCTACTAAGTACCCAATAACACAATTAGGATGAAAAGCCTTGTCAGATCAGGAGGTGATGAGCGAACGTCTTGTCTGTTACCTAGTGGATCCTACACTAATACACCACATAACCCACATACCCCCCATATACCCTTTAGAAACAGTATTTAGCTTCTTATAACAACTGTCAGACATGTCTCATCCACACAGGGCCTCATCTTTAAGCCTCACTGAACCCCGACACGTTTTCACCACCTAACAAACAGAAAAAAAGCCATGACTTATCTGTCAGATATTGAAAAAGTATTATATTATTACATTGTGTCATTTTTAAGAGAGCCGAGAGATGGATGAGATGAGACTTTGTCGTCTGTTAAGACCCCATTACACAGGGAATGTTCATTAGGAACCAATCAGAACAGAAGAACATTCTGGTAAAGGTTTGATGTCTCTGTCAAGATAAACATCCATGATGGTCTGCCAAATGAGTTCTCACAAAATGGAGCTGAATACATATTGCATTTAAGTATGTTTTTGCTTCTCTTGATCTGATTGCACTTCATTTGCAGGGAATCAAACGAGTCCCATGGCTAGTCGAAATATGCATTTCCTTCAAAATTCATTGAGATGTTTCTTTTAAAACATTTAGTTTGATAGATGGTTTGAAAAGCCTTCATATCAGCAACGCAAGCAGACAAAACGAATAAGCTAGCGCTCACCCACCCTACACTAGACACCTTCACCTCTTGACGAGGCCTTTCTCAGGAAGACACTCATGACCAGCTCACCCACCCTACACTAGACACCCTCACCTCTCCTTCCCTCCACCTCTCTTCCTCCTCCTCTCCTTCTCTCCCCTTCCCTCCTCCTTTCCTTCCCTCCCCCTCTCCTTCCCTACCCCTCTCCTTCCCTCCTTCTCTCTTCCTCCTCCTCTCCTTCCCTCCTTCACTCTTCCTCCTCCTTTCCTTCCCTCCTCCTCTCCTTCTCTCTCCTTCCCTCCCCCTCTCCTTCCCTCCTCCACTCCTTCCTCCTCCTCTCCTTCCCTCCTTCTCTCTTCCTCCTCCTCTCCTTCCCTCCTTCACTCTTCCTCCTCCTCTCCTTCCCTCCTTCTCTCTTCCTCCTCCTCTCCTTCCCTCCTTCACTCTTCCTCCTCCTCTCCTTCCCTCCTCCACTCTTCCTCCACTCATGACCAGCTGAGAATTAAGGAGATTTTACAGGAAGAAGAAAGTAACAGATTTGATTGGCAGAGTTCTCTCTTTTCCCATCAAACACTCCCCCTTTTCTCTCTTTGTCCTTTAACGGGATCCCTCCATCACTAACACCTTCAATTCCCTCCCAAATAGTGTCTGTGTGTCTCTCTCTCTCTCTCTGTGTCTGTGTGTGTGTGTGTGAGAGAGAGAGAGAGAGAGAGAGAGAGAGAGAGAGAGAGAGAGAGAGAGAGAGAGAGAGAGAGAGAGAGAGAGAGAGAGAGAGAGAGAGAGAGAGAGAGAGAGAGAGAAAGAGAAACCTACTCCTGAGAGATTGCACTAGCTAACTCGATCTGTGTGCTACCAAGCAGAACACAGTAGTCTGGACAAGGTTCCAAATTCTAAAACGCCATTCAAGATTCCACCTGTAGAGCCACAACCTCACAGAGTATTCACCCAGTCAGAATACAGTTAGACTCTGATCCCACCTGTAGAGCCACAACCTCACAGAGTATTCACCCAGTCAGAATACAGTTAGACTCTGATCCCACCTGTAGAGCCACAACCTCACAGAGTATTCACCCAGTCAGAATACAGTTAGACTCTGATCCCACCTGTAGAGCCACAACCTCACAGAGTATTCACCCAGTCAGAATACAGTTAGACTCTGATTCCACCTGTAGAGCCACAACCTCACAGAGTATTCACCCAGTCAGAATACAGTTAGACTCTGATCCCACTTGTAGAGCCACAACCTCACAGAGTATTCACCCAGTCAGAATACAGTTAGACTCTGATCCCACCTGTAGAGCCACAACCTCACAGAGTATTCACCCAGTCAGAATACAGTTAGACTCTGATCCCACCTGTAGAGCCACAACCTCACAGAGTATTCACCCAGTCAGAATACAGTTAGACTCTGATCCCACTTGTAGAGCCACAACCTCACAGAGTATTCACCCAGTCAGAATACAGTTAGACTCTGATTCCACCTGTAGAGCCACAACCTCACAGAGTATTCACCCAGTCAGAATACAGTTAGACTCTGATCCCACCTGTAGAGCCACAACCTCACAGAGTATTCACCCAGTCAGAATACAGTTAGACTCTGATCCCAAATGGCACCCTAATCTCTTTTATAGTGCACTACGTTTGACCAGAGCCCTATGGGCCTTAGTGCACTATGAAGGGAAAGGGTGCCATTTGAGAGCCAGACCCTATCTACACTGATACACTGGACTTGATCTCTCTCTACAGGCTTTAACCACTGTATCTCAATGTACACACACACACCAACACACGCACGCGCGCACGCACGCACGCACGCACGCACGCACGCACGCACGCACGCACGCACACACACACACACACACACACACACACACACACACACACACACACACACACACACACACACACACACACACACACACACACACACACACACACACACACACACACACACACACCAATCCAGCAGTCTGATGAGATTTTCATTATGTGTGTGTGTGTATGTGTGTCCGTGTGTGTGTGTGTGTAGGTATGTGTGAGAGAGAGTGTGTGTGTGTGTGTGTAGATCCTTACATGTGGTAGCTGTCAGGGGGAATTGTAACAGACATCATATTAGTGATAATGAACTCCCATGATTCCTTTCTCTGGGTTGGCACACACGCATGTCGCCACAGTTTCCTCGTGTCTCATACTAATGACATTCCCCTCTCATTACATACACAGACAAATGGGACACATTCAAAGCCAGTTCTCTACCATCATAGACATTAAGTTAAATCAGCCTTTGAGGCGGCCAAATATGACAGCCTGTAGCCATCTTGAAAATAGCTAATATCCCCTCCTCCCTCTCTCCACCTATCCCCTCCTCCCTCTCTCCACCTATCCCCTCCTCCCTCTCTCCACCTATCCCCTCCTCCCTCTCTCCACCTATCCCCTCCTCCCTCTCTCAACCTATCCCCTCCTCCCTCTCTCAACCTATCCCTCCTCCCTCTCTCAACCTATCCCCTCCTCCCTCTCTCCACCTATCCCCTCCTCCCTCTCTCCACCTATCCCCTCCTCCCTCTCTCCACCTATCCCCTCCTCCCTCTCTCAACCTATCCCCTCCTCCCTCTCTCAACCTATCCCCTCCTCCCTCTCTCAACCTATCCCCTCCTCCCTCTCTCTCCACCTATCCCCTCCTCCCTCTCTCAACCTATCCCCTCCTCCCTCTCTCAACCTATCCCCTCCTCCCTCTCTCAACCTATCCCCTCCTCCCTCTCTCAACCTATCCCCTCCTCCCTCTCTCAACCAATCCCTCCTCCCTCTCTCAACCTATCCCCTCCTCCCTCTCTCCACCTATCCCCTCCTCCCTCTCTCCACCTATCCCCTCCTCCCTCTCTCAACCTATCCCCTCCTCCCTCTCTCAAGCTATCCCCTCCTCCCTCTCTCAACCTATCCCCTCCTCCCTCTCTCCACCTATCCCTCCTCCCTCTCTCCACCTATCCCCTCCTCCCTCTCTCCACCTATCCCCTCCTCCCTCTCTCAACCTATCCCCTACTCCCTCTCTCAACCTATCCCTCCTCCCTCTCTCCACCTATCCCCTCCTCACTCTCTCCACCTATCCCCTCCTCCCTCTCTCCACCTATCCCCTCCTCCCTCTCTCCACCTATCCCCTCCTCCCTCTCTCCACCTATCCCCTCCTCCCTCTCTCTCAACCCTATCCCCTCCTCCCTCTCTCAACCTATCCCCTCCTCCCTCTCTCAACCTATCCCCTCCTCCCTCTCTCAACCTATCCCCTCCTCCCTCTCTCAACCTATCCCCTCCTCCCTCTCTCAACCTATCCCCTCCTCCCTCTCTCAACCTATCCCCTCCTCCCTCTCTCAACCTATCCCCTCCTCCCTCTCTCCTGTAGATGATTCAGGTATAAATTCACTTGAACTAAACATTTAATTTGATTAACTCCAGAGAAACATCTAATTACATTGACGACAGCGCATCACATTATTTCAGTGCCTCACTCCACAAGTTATATTTACTCATCTCTACCTGGGCCCAGATGAGCTGACAGTGA
>NC_060186.1:6780253-6792753 GCF_021184085.1 Oncorhynchus gorbuscha
ACTCTACCTCCTTCTTCCCTCGTTCACTCTACCTCCTTCTTCCCTCGTTCACTCTACCTCCTTCTCCCCTCGTTCACTCTACCTCCTTCTCCCCTCGTTCACTCTACCTCCTTCTCCCCTCGTTCACTCTACCTCCTTCTCCCCTCGTTCACTCTACCTCCTTCTCCCCCCTTTCACTCTACCTCCTTCTCCCCTCGTTCACTCTACCTCCTTCTCCCCTTGTTCACTCTACCTCCTCCCCTCTACCTCCTTCTCCCCTCATACAGCTCTCTGTCTACAGCCTAGTGGTACAGCTCTCTGTGGTACAGCTCTCTGTCTACATCCTAGTGGTACAGCTCTCTGTGGTACAGCTCTCTGTGGTACAGCTCTCTGTCTACAGCCTAGTGGTACAGCTCTCTGTCTACAGCCTAGTGGTACAGCTCTCTGTGGCACAGCTCTCTGTCTACAGCCTAGTGGTACAGCTCTCTGTGGTACAGCTCTCTGTCTACAGCCTAGTGGTACAGCTCTCTGTGGTACAGCTCTCTGTCTACAGCCTAGTGGTACAGCTCTCTGTGGTACAGCTCTCTGTCTACAGCCTAGTGGTACAGCTCTCTGTGGTACAGCTCTCTGTCTACAGCCTAGTGGTACAGCTCTCTGTGGTACAGCTCTCTGTCAACAGCCTAGTGGTACAGCTCTCTGTCAACAGCCTAGTGGTACAGCTCTCTGTCTACAGCCTAGTGGTACAGCTCTCTGTCTACAGCCTAGTGGTACAGCTCTCTGTGGTACAGATCTCTGTCTACAGCCTAGTGGTACAGCTCTCTGTGGTACAGCTCTCTGTGGTACAGCTCTCTGTGGTACAGATCTCTGTCTACAGCCTAGTGGTACAGCTCTCTGTGGTACAGCTCTCTGTGGTACAGCTCTCTGTCTACAGCCTAGTGGTACAGCTCTCGGTCTACAGCCTAGTGGTACAGCTCTCTGTGGTACAGCTCTCTGTATACATCCTAGTGGTACAGCTCTCTATTATAATAATAATAATATATGCCATTTAGCAGACGCTTTTATCCAAAGCGACTTACAGTCATGTGTGCATACATTCTACGTCTCTGTCTACAGCCTAGTGGTACAGCTCTCTGTCTACAGCCTAGTGGTACAGCTCTCTGTCTACAGCCTAGTGGTACAGCTCTCTGTGGTACAGCTCTCTGTGGTACAGCTCTCTGTGGTACAGCTCTCTGTCTACAGCCTAGTGGTACAGCTCTCTGTCTACAGCCTAGTGGTACAGCTCTCTGTCTACATCCTAGTGGTACAGCTCTCTGTGGTACAGCTCTCTGTCTACAGCCTAGTGGTACAGCTCTCTGTGGTACAGCTCTCTGTCTACAGCCTAGTGGTACAGCTCTCTGTCTACATCCTAGTGGTACAGCTCTCTGTGGTACAGCTCTCTGTCTACAGCCTAGTGGTACAGCTCTCTGTCTACAGCCTAGTGGTACAGCTCTCTGTGGTACAGCTCTCTGTCTACAGCCTAGTGGTACAGCTCTCTATGGTACAGCTCTCTGTGGTACAGCTCTCTGTGGTACAGCTCTCTGTGGTACAGATCTCTGTCTACAGCCTAGTGGTACAGCTCTCTGTGGTACAGCTCTCTGTCTACAGCCTAGTGGTACAGCTCTCTGTGGTACAGATCTCTGTCTACAGCCTAGTGGTACAGCTCTCTGTGGTACAGCTCTCTATGGTACAGCTCTCTGTGGTACAGCTCTCTGTGGTACAGCTCTCTGTGGTACAGATCTCTGTCTACAGCCTAGTGGTACAGCTCTCTGTGGTACAGCTCTCTGTCTACAGCCTAGTGGTACAGCTCTCTGTGGTACAACTCTCTGTCTACAGCCTAGTGGTACAGCTCTCTGTGGTACAGCTCTCTGTCTACAGCCTAGTGGTACAGCTCTCTGTGGTACAGCTCTCTGTCAACAGCCTAGTGGTACAGCTCTCTGTCTACAGCCTAGTGGTACAGCTCTCTGTGGTACAGCTCTCTGTCTACAGCCTAGTGGTACAGCTCTCTGTCTACAGCCTAGTGGTACAGCTCTCTGTGGTACAGCTCTCTGTCTACAGCCTAGTGGTACAGCTCTCTGTGGTACAGCTCTCTGTGGTACAGCTCTCTGTCTACAGCCTAGTGGTACAGCTCTCTGTGGTACAGCTCTCTGTCTACATCCTAGTGGTACAGCTCTCTGTGGTACAGCTCTCTGTGGTACAGCTCTCTGTCAACAGCCTAGTGGTACAGCTCTCTGTCTACAGCCTAGTGGTACAGCTCTCTGTGGTACAGATCTCTGGTCCATAGTTTCAGCACTAACAGACTGGTCCATAGTTTCAGCACTAACAGACTGGTATGTTTCAGCACTAACATACTGGTCCATAGTTTCAGCACTAACAGACTGGTCTATAGTTTCAGCACTAACAGACTGGTATGTTTCAGCACTAACAGACTGGTCCATAGTTTCAGCACTAACAGACTGGTATGTTTCAGCACTAACAGACTGGTCCATAGTTTCAGCACTAACAGACTGGTCCATAGTTTCAGCACTAACAGACTGGTCCATAGTTTCAGCACTAACAGACTGGTCCATAGTTTCAGCACTAACAGACTGGTCCATAGTTTCAGCACTAACAGACTGGTCCATAGTTTCAGCACTAAAAGACTGGTCTGTTTCAGCACTAACAGACTCCATGTTTAGTGAGGGTGTCTCCACACACTACAACCATCTTATTCACACCAGGAAGGACCTCATTTATCAAAGGCGCGTGGGCACAAACCTTCAGTCCGACAGTTTTCTCCAAAAGGTTAGTATTTTCAACTTGGCGGGAAAGTGTGCGTACTTCCATGCTAATCTAAGACCATGCGAACGCACACCTCCTAGTGGTTCATCAACTGTACTGCACGCAGATATTGTTATTTTGGGTGGAAACAGAGTTCTTTGATACACAGGAATAATAATTATGGCTAATACAAAACAGTTGAAACGTAGAACTAATGATAAAACAGATGCCGTTGGTAAGAAGATCACATAGCAGCACGTCACCTGATATAGATTTAGTTTACGTCCATTACATAGGCCTAAATCATAATCATATTGCAAATCAAATCAAATGTTACTGCTTCACATGCTTCATAAACAACAGGACTAACAGGATAATGCTTACTTACATGCAAGGCATGTCTCTCCTTTTCTGACAGGACTGTTTTATTCCTGTTACAAAACAAATATTACACTACCCTTTGTACATCGCTCAGTCAAAAGCCAACTATGCTTGAAAGTAAAGAGACCGGTAGCCTATGACAGAGAGAGCGAGAGAGAGAGAGAGAAAGAGAGACAGAGAGAGAGAGAGAGAGAGAGAGAGAGAGAGAGAGAGAGAGAGAGAGAGAGAGAGAGAGAGAGAGAGAGAGAGAGAGAGAGAGAGAGAGAGAGAGAGAGAGAGACAGAGAGGGAGAGAGAGAGAGAGAGAGAGAGAGACAGAGAGAGAGAGAGAGAGAGAGAGAGAGAGAGAGAGAGAGAGAGAGAGAGAGACAGAGAGAGAGAGAGAGAGAGAGAGAGAGAGAGAGAGAGAGAGAGAGAGAGAGAGAGAGAGAGAGAGAGAGAGAGAGAGAGAGAGAGAGAGAGAGAGAGAGAGAGAGAGAGAGAGAGAGAGAGAGAGACAGAGAGAGAGAGAGAGAGAGACAGAGAGAGAGAGACAGAGAGAGAGAGAGAGAGAGAGAGAGAGAGAGAGAGAGAGACAGAGAGAGACAGAGAGAGATAAAGAGAGACAGAGAGAGAGAGACAGAGAGACAGAGACAGAGACAGAGAGAGAGGCCCACGAGCTAGGTAATACCCATTCTTGGATGCACACATACTATTGAGAAAGATCTGAAAGAGGCCTACTTCTGAATGGTGTATTGTTGGTCGTTGTGTAGTACATTTGGGTATATATACATTTGTATAGCACATCTCTCTCTCTCTCTCTCTTTCTACCTCTCTCTCTCACTCTTTCTACCTCTCTCTCTTTCTACCTCTCTCTCTTTCTACCTCTCTCTCTCTCTCCATATCTTTCTCTCTCCTCTCTCTTTCTCTCCATATGTCAGTCTGAGTCACAAAGAGATGTCTGAAGAGTCAGTCATTTCAGCTGATTTGATCATTGTGGAGGTAGACAGACACACAGACACACACACAGACCGACAGACACACAGACACACAGACCGACAGACACACAGACACACACAGACCGACAGACAGACAGAGACATACGGTCACGCCAGCAGGGGAGGGGAGAAAGAGAGGGAGGGAGGGGGAATAGGTGAGAGCGAGAGAGAAAGCGAGAGAGGGGTACAGGTGAGAGAGAGAGAGAGAGAGAGAGAGAGAGAGAGAGAGAGAGAGAGAGAGAGAGAGAGAGAGAGAGAGAGAGAAAGAGAGGTAGAGAGAGCCTACTACCAATAGTGCTACTTCTGGTCAGATGGAGACAGACCGAGGCTCCATCCTAAATGGCCCACATATTCCCTATAAAGTAGGTTAAATGTAGGACACTATATAAGGAATAGGGTGCCATTTGGGACCAGTCAGTGTCGAGTCCAAATGTGTCATACTGGTTCATCTATAATCGAACAGTGTAATGTGACACACATCACCAAGAATACCTGTCTCACATCTGTTATTCAAGCAGAGTGAGGAGCCGCAGGGGCCCAACCAACCGGCTCTAAGCTACGCTGCAGGGGCCCAACCAGCCGGCTCTAAGCTATGCTGCAGGGGCCCAACCAGCCGGCTCTAAGCTACGCTGCAGGGGCCCAACCAGCCGGCTCTAAGCTACGCTGCAGGGGCCCAACCAGCCGGCTCTAAGCTACGCTGCAGGGGCCCAACCAGCCGACTCTAAGCTACGCTGCAGGGGCCCAACCAGCCGTCTCTAAGCTACGCTGCAGGGGGCCAACCAGCCGGCTCTAAGCTACGCTGCAGGGGCCCAACCAGCCGGCTCTAAGCTACGCTGCAGGGGCCCAACCAGCCGGCTCTAAGCTACGCTGCAGGGGCCCAACCAGCCGGCTCTAAGCTACTCCGCAGGGGCCCAACCAGCCGGCTCTAAGCTACGCTGCAGGGGCCCAACCAGCCGGCTCTAAGCTACGCCGCAGGGGCCCAACCAGCCGGCTCTAAGCTACTCTGCAGGGGCCCAACCAGCCGGCTCTAAGCTACGCAGCAGGGGCCCAACCAGCCGGCTCTAAGCTACGGCGCAGGGGCCCAACCAGCCGGCTCTAAGCTACGCTGCAGGGGCCCAACCAGCCGGCTCTAAGCTACGCTGCAGGGGCCCAACCAGCCGGCTCTAAGCTACTCTGCAGGGGCCCAACCAGCCGGCTCTAAGCTACGCTGCAGGGGCCCAACCAGCCGGCTCTAAGCTACGCCGCAGGGGCCCAACCAGCCGGCTCTAAGCTACGCTGCCTCTCCTGGGGGACAGGCTGATGACACAGCCTCCTCCGTCCTTCATCCACCATCCCTTCATCCACCATCCCTTCATCCACCATCCCTTCATCCACCATCCCTCCATCCACCATCCCTCCATCCACCATCCCTTCATCCACCATCCCTCCATCCACCATCCCTTCATCCACCATCCCTTCATCCACCATCCCTCCATCCACCATCCCTCCATCCACCATCCCTTCATCCACCATCCCTCCATCCACCATCCCTTCATCCACCATCCCTTCATCCACCATCCCTTCATCCACCATCCCTCCATCCACCATCCCTCCATCCACCATCCCTTCATCCACCATCCCTCCATCCACCATCCCTCCATCCACCATCCCTCCATCCACCATCCCTTCATCCACCATCCCTTCATCCACCATCCCTCCATCCACCATCCCTCCATCCACCATCCCTCCATCCACCATCCCTCCATCCACCATCCCTCCATCCACCATCCCTCCATCCACCATCCCTCCATCCACCATCCCTTCATCCACCATCCCTCCATCCACCATCCCTCCATCCACCATCCCTCCATCCACCATCCCTCCATCCATGCAGTAAAGGACTGTGAATGTCAATGGCTCTTACTGGTGTGTGTGTGTGTGTGTGTGTGTGTGTGTGTGTGTGTGTGTGTGTGTGTGTGTGTGTGTGTGTGTGTGTGTGTGTGTGTGTGTGTGTGTGTGTGTGTGTGTGTGTGTGTGTGTGTGTGTGTGTTGGCTGCTGGCTGTCACGGCATTGATCCCGTTCTCACAGTCCAGAGAGGAAGCACGTGAGACACACACACACACACACACACACACACACACACACACACACACACACACACACACACACACACACACACACACACACACACACACACACACACACACACACACACACACACACACACACACAATCCATTCCAATTGATACATTACAGGGTATGCAATACATTATAAAGAGTTCATCTACCTCAGGCCATGTGATTGCTCTCATAATACACATGTATAGTCAATGATATAGAGCCGACAATATTGCCTGCAAGACATTCAGTTAATTAATGAGTGAAATAGAGTCCCTCCATCTAATAACAGCTGGGTTATCATACAGCTGGCCTATCATACAGCTGGGTTATCATACAGCTGGGTTATCATACAGCTGGGTTATATTATAGCTGGGTTATCATATAGCTGGGTTATCATATAGCTGGGTTATCATACAGCTGGGTTATCATACAGCTGGGTATCATATAGCTGGGTTATCATACAGATGGGTTATCATACAGCTGGGTATCATATAGCTGGGTTATCATACAGCTGGGTTATCATACAGCTGGGTATCATATAGCTGGGTTATCATACAGCTGGGTTATATTATAGCTGGGTTATCATACAGCTGGGTTATCATACAGCTGGGTTATATTATAGCTGGGTTATCATATAGATGGGTTATCATACAGCTGGGTTATCATACAGCTGGGTTATCATACAGCTGGGTTATCATATAGCTGGGTTATATTATAGCTGGGTTATATTATAGCTGGGTTATCATACAGCTGGGTTATATTATAGCTGGGTTATCATACAGCTGGGTTATCATATGCTGTAGCTCATGCATCCCTATATATCTAACTCTATTATTCATAGGTGCACCTCCATCACTCGGTTGCCATGGTTATCAGCGTTCTACAGACGCCCCAGCTTATTGGTGTCTGTCTGATGCTTAATGCCAAGTCTTTCTGAATGGTGGCTATTGACTGTTTGGTCAAATGTACGCTACAGTGGCCTGCTAAATACGATGACATAGCAACAGTAGACACATATTTAGTAGGGAAACAACTTTTCCATCATTATGACGTCGCAAAGTTTACTTTAGAGAGACAGCCATGAACGAAGTTCGTCAGAAATAGCAAGTGATGCTAACGTTAGCCAGCTCCATTTTTTGGTGATCTCCCTTCAATCTCAGCTAGCTAGCTAAAGTTATTTCAATCTCAGCTAGCTAGCTAAAGTTATTTAAATCTCAGCTAGCTAGCTAAAGTTATTTCAATCTCAGCTAGCTAGCTAAAGTTATTTCAATCTCAGCTAGCTAGCTAAAGTGATTTAAATCTCAGCTAGCTAGCTAAAGTTATTTCAATCTCAGCTAGCTAGCTAAAGTTATTTCAATCTCAGCTAGCTAGCTAAAGTTATTTCAATCTCAGCTAGCTAGCTAAAGTTATTTCAATCTCAGCTAGCTAGCTAAAGTTATACTGCATCTAAAGTCCATTTGGAGACATCACTATGACGACAAAATCTTGTCCACCTAATTATTTATCTCCTTTGGAAACGTCACTGCGTTTCCACAGTAACACACAACAGGAAAAAACATCTTAACGAGCACCCATTGGGAAGGCATTGAGTAGAACGCTCAGCTGGGCATCAGTCCTACAACGGAGGTTCAGGAGAGCAGAACGCTCAGCTGGGCATCAGTCCTACAACGGAGGTTCAGGAGAGCAGAACGCTCAGCTGGGCATCAGTCCTACAACGGAGGTTCAGGAGAGCAGAACGCTCAGCTGGGCATCAGTCCTACTTCAGAGGTTCAGGAGAGCAGAACGCTCAGCTGGGCATCAGTCCTACAACAGAGGTTCAGGAGAGTAGAACGCTCAGCTGGGCATCAGTCCTACAACAGAGGTTCAGGAGAGCAGAACGCTCAGCTGGGCATCAGTCCTACAACAGAGGTTCAGGAGAGCAGAACGCTCAGCTGGGCATCAGTCCTATACAACAGAGGTTCAGGAGAGCAGAACGCTCAGCTGGGCATCAGTCCTACAACAGAGGTTCAGGAGAGTAGAACGCTCAGCTGGGCATCAGTCCTACAACGGAGGTTCAAAACAACGTTGTGACAAAACGTGCAACTCGTGAATAGTCAGGAGAGAAGAACGCTCAGCTGAGCTCCTGGCTGACACATCTAGATGATATAGTGGATATGAGTGTCTGTTTCCTTCAGGGAGAAGCTTCACTGAGCTCCTGGATGACACATCTAGATGTTACAGTGGATATGAGTGTCTGTTTCCCTCAGGGAGAAGCTTCACTGAGCTCCTGGATGACACATCTAGATGTTACAGTGGATATGAGTGTCTGTTTCCCTCAGGGAGAAGCTTCACTGAGCTCCTGGATGACACATCTAGATGTTACAGTGGATATGAGTGTCTGTTTCCCTCAGGGAGAAGCTTCACTGAGCTCCTGGATGACACATCTAGATGTTACAGTGGATATGAGTGTCTGTTTCCCTCAGGGAGAAGCTTCACTGAGCTCCTGGCTGACACATCTAGATGTTACAGTGGATATGAGTGTCTGTTTCCTTCAGGAGAAGCTTCACTGAGCTCCTGGATGACACATCTAGATGTTACAGTGGATATGAGTGTCTGTTTCCCTCAGGGAGAAGCTTCACTGAGCTCCTGGCTGACACATCTAGATGTTACAGTGGATATGAGTGTCTGTTTCCCTCAGGGAGAAGCTTCACTGAGCTCCTGGATGACACATCTAGATGTTACAGTGGATATGAGTGTCTGTTTCCCTCAGGGAGAAGCTTCACTGAGCTCCTGGATGACACATCTAGATGTTACAGTGGATATGAGTGTCTGTTTCCCTCAGGGAGAAGCTTCACTGAGCTCCTGGCTGACACATCTAGATGTTACAGTGGATATGAGTGTCTGTTTCCCTCAGGGAGAAGCTTCACTGAGCTCCTGGCTGACACATCTAGATGTTACAGTGGATATGAGTGTCTGTTTCCCTCAGGGAGAAGCTTCACTGAGCTCCTGGATGACACATCTAGATGTTACAGTGGATATGAGTGTCTGTTTCCCTCAGGGAGAAGCTTCACTGAGCTCCTGGCTGACACATCTAGATGATATAGTGGATATGAGTGTCTGTTTCCCTCAGGGAGAAGCTTCACTGAGCTCCTGGATGACACATCTAGATGTTACAGTGGATATGAGTGTCTGTTTCCCTCAGGGAGAAGCTTCACTGAGCTCCTGGCTGACACATCTAGATGTCACAGAGCATTCAGAAAGTATTCAGACCCCTTCCCTATTTACACATTTTGTTACGTTTACAGCCTTAATTCTAAAATTGATTAAATTATTTTGTTTTTCCTCATCAATATACCCACAATACCCTGTAATGACAAATATTTTTTCTAATGTATTAAAAATAATAAAACAGAAATACCTTATTAACATAAGTATTCAGAGTCTTTGCTAGACTAGAAATTCAGCTCAGTTACATCCTGTTTCCATTGATCATCCTTGAGATGTTTCTACAACTTGATTGGAGTCCACCTGTGGTAAATTCTATTGATTGGACATGATTTGGAAAAGCACACACCTGTCTATATAAGCTCCCACAGTTGACAGTGCGAGTCAGAGCAAAAACCAAGCCATAAGGTCAAAGGAAGTGTCTGTAGAACTCCGGGACAGGATTGTGTCGAGACACAGATCGGGGGAAGGGTACCAAAACATTTCTGCAGCGTTGAATGTCCCCAAGAACACAGTGGCCTCCATCATTCTTGAATGGAAGAAGTTTGGAACCACCAAGACTCTTTCTGGAGCTGGCCGCCCGGCCAAACTGAACTGAGCAATCGGGGGAGAAGGGTCTTGGTCAGGGAGGTGACCAAGAACCCGATGGTCACTCTGACAGAGTTCCAGAGGTCCTCTCTGGAGATGGGAGAACCTTCCAGAAGGACAACCATCTCTGCAGCACGCCACCAATCGGGCCTTCATGGTAGAGTGGCCAGACGGAAGCCACTGCTCAGAAGAAGGCACATGACAGGTCGCTTGGAGTTTGCCAAAATGCACCTAAAGGACTCTCAGACCATGAGAAACAAGATTCTCTGGTCTGATGAAACCAAGATTGAACTCTTTGGCCTGAATGTCAAGCGTCACGTCTGGAGGAAACCTGGCACCATCCCTACGGTGAAGCATGGTGGTGGCAGCATCCTGCTGTGGGGCTGTTTTTCAGGGGCAGTGACTGGGAGACTAGTCCGGACCGAGAGAAAGATAAACGGAGCAAAGTACAGAGAGATCCTTGATGAAAACCTGCTCCAGATCACTCAGGACCTCAGACTGGGATGAAGGTTCACCTTCCAGCAGGACAATGGCCCTAAGTACACAGCCAAGACAATGCAGGAGTGGCTTGGGACAAGTCTCTGAATGTCCCTGAGTGTCCCAGCCAGAACCTGGACTTGAACCTGATCTAACATCTCTGGAGAGACCTGAAAATAGCTGTGCAGCGATGCTCCCCATCCAACCTGACAGAGCTTATATGTCTGTGTGTGTGTATGTGTGTGTGTGTCTCTGTCTATCTCTCTCTTACTGTCTCTCTGTCTCTCTCTCTCTCTCTCTCTCTGTCTCTCTCTCTCTGTCTCTGTCTCTGTCTCTGTCTCTGTCTCTGTCTCTCTCTGTCTCTGTCACTGTCTCTCTCTCTCTCTCTGTCTCTCTCTCTCTCTCTTACTGTCTCTCTGTCTCTCTGTCTCTCTCTCTCTCTGTCTCTCTGTCTCTCTCTCTCTCTGTCTCTCTGTCTCTCTGTCTCTGTCTCTGTCTCTGTCTCTCTCTCTGTCTCTGTCTCTCTCTCTCTCTCTCTCTCTGTCTCTCTCTCACTCTCTCTTACTGTCTCTCTCTCTCTCTGTCTCTCTGTCTCTGTCTCTCTCTCTCTCTCTTCCCCCTCACCCTGGCTGTCATGTCTCTCAGTGGTTGGTCCCTCTGCTAGGTGACATCCGTTAGCGTTGTCGTGGAGACGGGAGCAGCCTCTGTCACAGCTAATGGGCCGTGACTGCCAACCAATTAAAGACTCTCCAGCTAATTCACAAACGGTACCCTATTCCCTATATAATAGTGCACTAGCGGTTGACCAGAGCCCTATACCCCATTGGCCCTGGTAGATAGTAGTGCACTATAAAGGGAAGAGGATACCATTTGGGACGGAGCCCCCCACCCTCACCACTAGCAGGCCATCTCTCTCTCCTCTCCTACATTCTACTCCATCCATCCCCCCTGATGTTTCTCTCTCTCTCTCTCTCTCTCTCTCTCTCTCTCTCTCTCTCTCTCTCTCTCTCTCTCTCTCTCTCTCTCTCTCTCTCTCTCTCTCTCTCTCTCTCTCTCTCTGCTTTTCAAGTCCCTTCATCTCCTCCACTTCTCTTTCCCTCACCATCTCTCCAACCCTCCCTACCTCTTGGGCTACTAGGATTTCCCCCCTTCCGCTTTCTCCCTCTACTGTCCTCTCTCCTCTCTTCTTTCTCTCTCTCAATTAAATTACATTTCAATTTAAGGGCTTTATTGGCATGGAACACATATGTTAACATTGCCAAAGCAAGTGAAGTAGATAATATACAAAAGTGAAATAAACAATGAATATGAACAGTAAACATTACACTCACAGAAGTTCCAAAAGAATAAAGACATTACAAATGTCATCTCCCTGTCCTCTCTCCTCTCTCTCCTCTCCTCTCCCTGTCCTCTCTCCTCTCCTCTCCCTGTCCTCTCCCTGTCCTCTCTCCTCTCCTCTCCATGTCCTCTCTCCTCTCCTTGTCCTCTCTCCTCTCCCTGTCCTCTCTCCTATCTCTCTCCTCTCCTCTCCCTGTCCTCTCCTCTCCCTGTCCTCTCTCCTCTCCCTGTTCTCTCTCCTCTCCGTCCTCTCTCTTCTCTCACTCCTCTCCCTGTCCTCTCTCCTCTCCCTGTCCTCTCTCCTCTCCCTGTCCTCTCTCCTCTCCCTGTCCTCTCTCCTCTCCACCTTCTCTCTCCTCTCCCTGTCCTCTCTCGTTCTCTCCCTCCTCTCCCTCTCTCTCCTCTCTCCTATCTATAATAATAATATATAATAATATATATGCCATTTAGCAGACGCTTTTATCCAAAGCGACTTACAGTCATGTGTGCATACATTCTACGTATGGGTGGTCCCGGGGATCGAACCCACTACCCTGGCGTTACAAGCGCCATGCTCTACCAACTGAGCTACAGAAGGACCACAATCACTATCTCTCTCCTATCTCTCTCCTCTCCGCCCTCTCTCTCCTCTCCCTGTCCTCTCTCGTTCTCTCCCTCCC
>NC_060186.1:6797753-6832753 GCF_021184085.1 Oncorhynchus gorbuscha
AGTTTATACAGGATATAGGAGGCACCTTCACTAGTTTATACAGGATATAGGAGGCACCTTCACTAGTTTATACAGGATATAGGAGGCACCTTCACTAGTTTATACAGGATATAGGAGGCACCTTCACTAGTTTATACAGGATATAGGAGGCACCTTCACTAGTTTATACAGGATATAGGAGGCACCTTCACTAGTTTATACAGGATATAGGAGGCACCTTCACTAGTTTATACAGGATATAGGAGGCACCTTCACTAGTTTATACAGGATATAGGAGGCACCTTCACTAGTTTATACAGGATATAGGAGGCACCTCCACTAGTTTATAAGGGATATAGGAGGCACCTTCACTAGTTTATACAGGATATAGGAGGCACCTTCACTAGTTTATACAGGATATAGGAGGCACCTTCACTAGTTTATACAGGATATACGTGGGCACCTCCACTAGTTTATAAGGGATATAGGAGGCACCTCCACTAGTTTATAACGGGATAGACACAGGCACCTCCACTAGGATATAGGAGGCACCTTCACTAGTTTATACATGGATATAGGAGGCACCTTCATAGTTTATACAGGATATAGGAGGCACCTTCACTAGTTTATACACCTTCACTAGTTTATACAGGATATAGGAGGCACCTTCACTAGTTTATACAGGATGGATGATGCACCAGAGATCAACAGGCTGTCACAACTGGTAAGACTATGAGGTTTTGAAACACAAATTCAGACAACATGGACAGACACATGTAGACTAACATGGACAGACACATAGAGACTAACATGGACAGACGCATATAGACTAACGTGGACAGACGCATGTAGACTAACATGGACAGACACATGTAGACTAACATGGACAGACACATGTAGACTAACGTGGACAGACACATGTAGACTAACGTGGACAGACGCATGTAGACTAACATGGACAGACACATATAGACTAACGTGGACAGACACATGTAGACTAACGTGGAGAGACGCATGTAGACTAACATGGACAGATACATATAGACTAACATGGACAGACACATAGAGACTAACATGGACAGACACATGTAGACTAACGTGGACAGACGCATGTAGACTAACGTGGACAGACACATAGAGACTAACATGGACAGACACATATAGACTAACGTGGACAGACACATGTAGATTAACATGGACAGACACATGTAGACTAACGTGGAGAGACGCATGTAGACTAACATGGACAGATACATATAGACTAACGTGGACAGACACATGTAGACTAACATGGACAGACACATGTAGACTAACGTGGACAGACACATAGAGACTAACATGGACAGACGCATGTAGACTAACATGGACAGACACATGTAGACTAACATGGACAGACACATATAGACTAACGTGGACAGACACATGTAGACTAACGTGGACAGACACATAGAGACTAACATGGACAGATACATATAGACTAACGTGGACAGACACATGTAGACTAACGTGGACAGACACATAGAGACTAACATGGACAGACGCATGTAGACTAACATGGACAGACACATGTAGACTAACATGGACAGACACATAGAGACTAACATGGACAGACACATGTAGACTAACGTGGACAGACGCATGTAGACTAACATGGACAGACACATGTAGACTAACGTGGACAGACACATAGAGACTAACATGGACAGACACATGTAGACTAACATGGACAGACACATATAGACTAACGTGGACAGACACATGTAGACTAACGTGGACAGACACATGTAGACTAACGTGGACAGACGCATGTAGACTAACGTGGACAGACGCATGTAGACTAACATGGACAGACACATGTAGACTAACGTGGACAGACACATAGAGACTAACATGGACAGACACATGTAGACTAACATGGACAGACACATATAGACTAACATGGACAGACACATGTAGACTAACGTGGACAGACGCATATAGACTAACGTGGACAGACACATGTAGACTAACGTGGACAGACACATGTAGACTAACGTGGACAGACACATGTAGACTAACGTGGACAGACACACCCATCCATGAAAGACCAACTTGACACATAGTTCATATGATATTCACCTTGTCTTTCTCTTGTCTCTCTCCTGCTCCCATCTGTTTATGATTTATGATATTAAGCCCACGTCACAAACTGCATCCTATTCCCTACAGGCACTCGTCAAAAGTAGTGTAGTACATAGGGAATAGGGTGCCATTTGGGAATCAGGCTAATATTGCTACAACCTGGCAGATACCGCATATTGAATCATCCATGATACGACAATAAGCAGCAATAACCTGGAACAGATGGTGCAGGATAGACAGTATCTATCCTGTAGTGGGATATGAAGTACTTGATATTATACTGTCTATCCTGTAGTGGGATATGAAGTACTGGGAATTATATCCTGTAGTGGGATATGAAGTACCGGGAATTATATCCTGTAGTGGGATATGAAGTACTGGGTATTATACTGTCTATCCTGTGGTGTAGTGGGACACTGACTCTGGATCAGCCAACCCCTGCTGTCTCCTGTCTGACACTGACCCTGGATCAGCCAACCCCTGCTGTCTCCTGTCTGACACTGACCCTGGATCAGCCAACCCCTGCTGTCTCCTGTATAACACTGACCCTGGATCAGCCAACCCCTGCTGTCTCCTGTATAACACTGACCCTGGATCAGCCAACCCCTGATGTCTCCTGTATAACACTGACTCTGGATCAGCCAACCGCTGATGTCTCCCGTATAACACTGACCCTGGATCAGCCAACCCCTGATGTCTCCCGTATAACACTGACACTTAAAGGCTTGTATATGGACAGTGATTACATTCATCGACAGGATGTTTATCTGTACAACCCCAGATTCTCAGAGACACACCACACGCACGCACGCACGCACGCACGCACGCACGCACACGACGGCACGCACGCACAGTATTACATCACTGTAGGATGTTTACACACAGTACACACATTTATACACACACACACACACACACACACACACACACTGCACGCACACACACGCACACACACGCATACGCACCTGTACGGGACACACACACGCACACACACAAACACACAAACACACAAACACACACACACACACCTGTACACACACAAACACACAACTCCAACACGTGTTCTATGTGATATTATATAACGGGTGGTTCTAATCCTGAATGCTGATTGGTTAAAAGCGCATTCCAGCCGGACAAATCTATGATGTTAAAATGCCCATTTACTCTGTTCCATCTGACTGTTCGATCCACTGTCTCATCAGCCCAGTCAGGCAAGTTACTGGGACCATTACCTCATTGTTATTGATGTATCCAAATAAATAAATAAAACTTAGAACCAACGACTGGGTCGCACCATAGATACAGAACTCAAAGACTGAACGACTGGGTCGCGTCCATAGATACAGAACACAAAGACTGAACACTGGGAATTATATCCATAGATACAGAACACAAAGACTGAACGACTGTTCTATAGATACAGAACTGTCTGAACCTGGGTGCGTCCATAGATACAGAACTCAAAGACTGAACGACTGGGTCGCGTCCATAGATACAGAACTCAAAGACTGAACGGACTGGGTCGCTCCATAGATACAGAACACAAAGACTGAACGACTGGGTCACGTCCATAGATACAGAACTCAAAGACTGAACGACTGGGTCCGTCCATAGATACAGAACCAACGACTGAACGACTGGGTCGCGTCCATAGATACAGAACACAAAACTGAACGACTGGGTCGCGTCCATAGATACAGAACACAAAGACTGAACGACTGGGTCAGCGTCCATAGATACAGAACACAAAGACTGAACGACTGGGTCACGTCCACAGATACAGAACACAAAGACTGAACGACTGGGTCGCGTCCATAGATACAGAACACAAAGACTGAACGACTGGGTCACCATAGATACAGAACACAAAGACTGAACGACTGGGTCGCGTCCATAGATACAACACAAAGACAACACTGGGTCGCGTCCATAGATACAGAACCAACGACTGAACGACTGGGTCGCGTCCATAGATACAGAACACAAAGACTCCAACACTGTTCTATGTGATATAGATACAGAACTCAAAGACTGAACGACTGGGTCGCGTCCATAGATACAGAACTCAAAGACTGAACGACTGGGTCCACTGTCCATAGATACAGAACTCAAATTGTTATTGATGTATCCGTAAATAAATACAGAACTTAAAGACTGAACGACTGGGTCGCGTCCATAGATACAGAACACAAAGACTGAACGACTGGGTCGCGTCCATAGATACAGAACTCAAAGACTGAACGACTGGGTCGCGTCCATAGATACAGAACTCAAAGACTGAACGACTGGGTCGCGTCCATAGATACAGAACACAAAGACTGAACGACTGGGTCGCGTCCATAGATACAGAACACAAAGACTGAACGACTGGGTCGCGTCCATAGATACAGAACACAAAGACTGAACGACTGGGTCGCGTCCATAGATACAGAACACAAAGACTGAACGACTGGGTCGCGTCCATAGATACAGAACACAAAGACTGAACGACTGGGTCGCGTCCATAGATACAGAACACAAAGACTGAACGACTGGGTCGCGTCCATAGATACAGAACACAAAGACTGAACGACTGGGTCGCGTCCATAGATACAGAACACAAAGACTGAACGACTGGGTCGGGTCCATAGATACAGAACACAAAGACTGAACGACTGGGTCGCGTCCATAGATACAGAACTCAAAGACTGAACGACTGGGTCGCGTCCATAGATACAGAACTCAAAGACTGAACGACTGGGTCGCGTCCATAGATACAGAACACAAAGACTGAACGACTGGGTCGCGTCCATAGATACAGAACACAAAGACTGAACGACTGGGTCGCGTCTCTGGCTACCGAACCAATGGAACCAACGACCAGACGGCTTGGGTAGCAACCCTAGATTTGTGTTGGAACTATATCTTGTGGAAGGATGAAATTCATCCAAATAATGTTTTTTTTAATGAAAACATGTCAATCATTATTTGAATATGTTGGTAAATTCGAATTTGTCTCGGCCCTAACAACAGCGTGCCAATATATCCTCCAAACACCGGCTTCTCAGGCGTTATCACTTCAATAGATGTGCTGTACCACACAGGCTGTCTGGCCTCAGGGTCATCTTTTCATTTACCTTCAAGAAAAACAGTGAGATTGTAATGAACACGATGGGAGACAGAGAGCTGGTTTGAAGCGCAGGGCGCAGCAGGTGTTTCTTTGTAAAGGACCACAGGAGGAGGCAGGTAGCTGGGTCCAGGGGCAGGTAGCTGGGTCCAGGGGCAGGCAGAAGGACATACACAGGAGGAGGCAGGTAGCTGGGTCCAGGGGCAGGCAGAAGGACATACACAGGAGGAGGCAGGTAGCTGGGTCCAGGGGCAGGCAGAAGGACATACACAGGAGGAGGCAGGTAGCTGGGTCCAGGGGCAGGCAGAAGGACATACACAGGAGGAGGCAGGTAGCTGGGTCCAGGGGCAGGCAGAAGGACATACACAGGAGGAGGCAGGTAGCTGGGTCCCGGGGCAGGCAGAAGGACATACACAGGAGGAGGCAGGTAGCTGGGTCCAGGGGCAGGCAGAAGGACATACACAGGAGGAGGCAGGTAGCTGGGTCCAGGGGCAGGCAGAAGGTCATACACAGGAGGAGGCAGGTAGCTGGGTCCCGGGGCAGGCAGAAGGACATACACAGGAGGAGGCAGATAACTGGGTTCAGGGGCAGGCAGAAGGACATACACATTTGTTGTTCTGGCGCCAACAGAGATGGCCGCCTCGCTTCGCGTTCCTAGGAAACTATGCAGTTTTTTGTTTTTTTTACGTGTTATTTCTTACATTAGTACCCCAGGTCATCTTAGGTTTCATTACATACAGTCGAGAAGAACTACTGAACATAAGATCAGCGTCAACTCACCATCAGTATGCCCAAGAATATGACTATCGCGAAGCGGATCCTGCGTTCTGCCTTTCACCCAGGACAACGGAATGGATCCCAGCCGGCGACCCCAAAAAACGACTTCGAAAAAGGGGAAAACGAAGCGGTCTCTGGTCAGACTCCGGAGACGGGCACACCGTGCACCACTCCCTAGCATTCTTCTTGCCAATGTCCAGTCTCTTGACAAGAAGGTTGATGAAATCCGAGCAAGGGTAGCATTCCAGAGGGACATCAGAGACTGTAACGTCCTCTGCTTCACGGAAACATGGCTCACAGGAGAGACGCTATCGGAGACGGTGCAGCCAGCTGGTTTCTCCACGCATCGCGCCAACAGAAAAAAACATCTTTCTGGTAAGAAGAGGGGCGGGGGCGTATGCTTTATGGTGGTGTGGCCACAACGGGACGTGGTGTGGCCACAACAATATACAGGAACTCAAGTCCTTCTGTTCACCTGATTTAGAATTCCTCACAATCAAATGTAGACCGCATTATCTACCAAGGGAATTCTCTTCGATTATAATCACAGCCGTATATATTTCGCCCCAAGCAGACACATCGATGGCTCTGAACAAACTTTATTTGACTCTTTACAAACTGGAATCCATATATCCGGAGACTGCATTCATTGTAGCTGGGGATTTTAACAAGGCTAATCTGAAAACAAGACTCCCTAAATTTTATCAGCATATCGATTGCGCAACCAGGGCTGGAAAAACCTTGGATCATTGCTATTCCAACTTCCGCGGCGCATATAAGGCCCTGCCCCGCCCTCCTTTCAGAAAAGCTGACCATGACTCCATTTAGTTGATCCCTGCCTACAGACAGAAACTAAAACAAGAGGCTCCCATGCTGAGGTCTGTCCAACGCTGGTCCAACCAATCTGATTCCACACTCCAAGACTGCTTCCATCACGTGGACTGGGATATGTTCCGTATTGCGTCAGACGACAACATTGACGAATACGCTGATTCGGTGTGTGAGTTCATTAGAACGTGCGTTGAAGATGTCGTTCCCATAGCAACGATTACAACATTCCCAAACCAGAAACCGTGGATTGATGGCAGCATTCGCGTGAAACTGAAAGCACGAACCATTGCTTTTAATCAAGGTAAGGTGACTGGAAACATGACCGAATACAAACAGTGTAACTATTCCCTCCGCAAGGCTATCAAACAAGCTAAGCGTCAGTATAGAGACAAAGTAGAATCTCAATTCAACGGCTCAGACACAAGAGGTATGTGGCAGGGTCTACAGTCAATCACGAATTACAAAAAGAAAACCAGCCCAGTCACGGACCAGGATGTCTTGCTCCCGGGCAGACTAAATAACTTTTTTTCCCGCTTTGAGGACAATACAGTGCCACTGACACTGCCCGCAACTAAAACATGCGGACTCTCCTTCACTGCAGCCGACGTGAGGAAAACATTTAAATGTGTCAACCCTCGCAAGGCTGCAGGCCCAGACGGCATCCCCAGCCGCGCCCTCAGAGCATGCGCAGACCAGCTGGCTGGTGTGTTTACGGACATATTCAATCAATCCCTATCCCAGTCTGTTGTTCCCACATGCTTCAAGAGGGCCACCATGGTTCCTGTTCCCAAGAAAGCTAAGGTAGCTGAGCTAAACGACTACCGCCCCGTAGCACTCACTTCCGTCATCATGAAGTGCTTTGAGAGACTAGTCAAGGACCATATCACCTCCACCCTACCTGACACCCTAGACCCACTCCAATTTGCTTACCGCCCAAATAGGTCCACAGACGATGCAATCTCAACCACACTGCACACTGCCCTAACCCATCTGGACAAGAGGAATACCTATGTGAGAATGCTGTTCATCGACTACAGCTCGGCATTTAACACCATAGTGCCCTCCAAGCTCGTCATCAAGCTCGAGACCCTGGGTCTCGACCCCGCCCTGTGCAACTGGGTGCTGGACTTCCTGACGGGCCGCCCCCAGGTGGTGAGGGTAGGCAACAACATCTCCACCCCGCTGATCCTCAACACTGGGGCCCCACAAGGGTGCGTTCTGAGCCCTCTCCTCTGTACTCCCTGTTCACCCACGACTGCGTGGCCACGCACGCCTCCAACTCAATCATCAAGTTTGCGGACGACACAACAGTGGTAGTAGGTTGATAGCAGGAAATCCGATAAAGTACAGGCAGGAAACAACTATCATACACAGGAGGAGTAACAACTATCATACACAGGAGGAGTAACAACTATCATACACAGGAGGAGTAACAACTATCATACACAGGAGGAGTAACAACTATCATACATCAGGAGGAGTAACAACTATCATACACAGGAGGAGTAACAACTATCATACACAGGAGGAGTAACAACTATCATACACAGGAGGAGTAACAACTATCATACACAGGAGGAGTAACAACTATCATACACAGGAGGAGTAACAACTATCATACACAGGAGGAGTAACAACTATCATACACAGGAGGAGTAACAACTATCATACACAGGAGGAGTAACAACTATCATACACAGGAGGAGTAACAACTATCATACACAGGAGGAGTAACAACTATCATACACAGGAGGAGTAACAACTATCATACACAGGAGGAGTAAATCACGGGGAAACCAGGAAGTGTGTCACAAAACAATCAATACAGGTGTGTGAACAGGTGGTCAGAATTCAGGGTGATTGGGATCCGGATAGAGAGCTGCGTTCAGAGGAGAGAGAGCTGCGTTCAGAGGAGAGAGAGAGAGAGAAAGAGGGAGAGAGAAAGAGGGAGGAAAGGGGTAGAGAGAGAGAGCTGCGTTCAGAGGAGAGAGAGCTGCGTTCAGAGGAGAGAGAGAGAGAGAGAAAGAGAGAGAGAGAGGGAGGAGAAAGGGGTAGAGAGAGAGAGCTGCGTTCAGAGGAGAGAGAGCTGCGTTCAGAGGAGAGAGAGAGAAAGAGAGAGAGGGAGGAGAAAGGGGTAGAGAGAGAGAGCTGCGTTCAGAGGAGAGAGAGCTGCGTCAGAGGAGAGAGAACTGCGTTCAGAGGAGAGAGAGCTGCGTTCAGAGGAGAGAGAGCTGCGTTCAGAGGAGAGAGAGCTGCGTTCAGAGGAGAGAGAGCTGCGTTCAGAGGAGAGAGAGAGAGAGAAAGAGAGAGAGAGAGGGAGGAGAAAGGGGTAGAGAGAGAGAGCTGCGTTCAGAGGAGAGAGAGCTGCGTTCAGAGGAGAGAGAGCTGCGTTCAGAGGAGAGAGAGCTGCGTTCAGAGGAGAGAGAGCTGCGTTCAGAGGAGAGAGAGCTGCGTTCAGAGGAGAGAGAGCTGCGTTCAGAGGAGAGAGAGCTGCGTTCAGAGGAGAGAGAGAGAGAGAGAGAAAGAGAGAGAAAGGGAGGAGAAAGGGGTAGAGAGAGAGCTGCGTTCAGAGGATCTATGTGTTTGAGAGTGTGAGCTGGAAGCAGACGTTACAGAGATGGAGAGAGACAGAGAGAGAGACAGAGGGAGAGACAGAGGTAGAGTGAGAAGGCAGGAGAGAGAGACAGACGGAGAGAGAGAGGTAGAGTGAGAGAGAGAGGTAGAGTGAGAAGACACGAGAGAGAGACAGAGGGAGAGAGAGAGAGGTAGAGTGAGAAGGCAGGAGAGAGAGACAGAGAGAGAGACAGACGGAGAGAGAGAGGTAGAGTGAGAGAGAGAGGTAGAGTGAGAAGACACGAGAGAGAGACAGACGGAGAGAGAGAGAGATTTTTATTGTTTATTTCACTTAATATATTCACTTTAAATATTATCTACCTCACTTGCTTTGGCAATGTTTACACATGTTTCCCATGCCAATAAAGCCCTTGAATTTAAATTGAATTGAATTGAGATAGAGAGAGAGACAGAGAGAGAGACAGAGAGGGAGAGAGGTACAGTGAGATCGAGAGATCGAGAGAGTCGGTGACCAATGGGAAACACATTTTTCAATTTTCATTCCTACTAGAAATTAGATATTGGATTTTCCACTGGAGCCGGTCTGACACACACACACACACACACACACACACACACACACACACACACACACACACACACACACACACACACACACACACACACACACACACACACACACACACACACACACACACACACACACACACACACACACACACACACACACACACACACACACACACACACACACACACACACGCTCTCTCTCTCTGAGTCCTCCACATGTTCCCTTGTCAATTAAAATGCCATGGAGAGCACCCCTCATGCCAGAGACAGAAAGACAGAGAGAGAGAGAGAGAGAGAGAGAGAGAGAGAGAGAGAGAGAGAGAGAGAGAGAAAGGGGTAGAGAGAGAGAGAGAGAGAGAGAGAGAGATAGAGAGAGAGAGAGGGGAGAAAGGGGTAGAGAGAGAGAGAGAAAGAGAGAGAGAGAGAGGAGAAAGGGGTAGAGAGAGAGAGAGAGAGAAAGAGAGAGAAAGGGAGGAGAAAGGGGTAGGGGTAGTGAGAGAGAGAGAGAGAGAGAGAGAGAGAGAGAGAGAGAGAGAGAGAGAGAGAGAGAGAGAGAGAGAGAGAGAGAGAGAGAGAGAGAGAGAGAGAGAGAGAGAGAGAGAGAGAGAGAGAGAGAGAGAGAGAGAGAGAGAAGAAAAGGAAAGTACAGTCTTGATCCAAAAGAGGCCCGAAGCCAAAGCTGTGGTGGGAGACCGTCATTGGACGATACAGGTATGTACTTCCTGAATTGAATTATGAACCCCTAACCGACACATGGCCTCTCACCCTCCTAGAATCGTAGAACTCCAGAGAATTCCAACATTCCATCATGTCCATCTCTGTGTGTTACTGCTTAACGACCAGCCAGAGCTTTGGGATGCCTTGCATTGTATGTATAAACATTTTGTACATTTCAGGAGATTTTTCCAGAGTGTAAATGAGAGAGAGATAGGATACGTCCCAAATATCACACTATTACCATTATAGTGCACTACTTTTGACCAGGGCCCATAGGCTTTATAGTGCACTATATAGAGAATAGTGTGATATTTGGGACATATCTATAAAGGCCATGTCACAAAGGCCCCAGATACCAAGCAGGTAATGACTAAAATACCATCCTCCCTGACGCCCTGACACGGAGCCTCAGACACTTAGAGAATGTAGCTAACCGCTAATTAGCTGCCTGCACCCTGTGGCACCTTCTCTCTCTCTCTCTCTGTCTCTATCTCTCTCTGTCTCTCTCTCTCTCTCTCTCTGTCTCTCTCTTTTGAAAGGAGAGACACACAGGCTCACACAAACACACACCAGTGTAAGAGTCTGTGTGTGTGTTTGTCTATTTCAACCTAGATTACACCGTAGACAGGACTAGAGGGCTCACAGTGTACTGTAGACAGGACTGGAGGGCTCACAGTGTACTGTAGACAGGACTGGAGGGCTCACAGTGTACTGTAGACAGGACTGGAGGGCTCACAGTGTACTGTAGACAGGACTGGAGGGCTCACAGTGTACTGTAGACAGGACTAGAGGGCTCACAGTGTACTGTAGACAGGACTGGAGGGCTCTGCTCACAGTGTACTGTAGACAGGACTGGAGGGCTCACAGTGTACTGTAGACAGGACTAGAGGGCTCACAGTGTACTGTAGACAGGACTGGAGGGCTCACAGTGTACTGTAGACAGGACTGGAGGGCTCACAGTGTACTGTAGACAGGACTGGAGGGCTCACAGTGTAATGTAGACAGGACTGGAGGGCTCACAGTGTACTGTAGACAGGACTGGAGGGCTCACAGTGTAATGTAGACAGGACTGGAGGGCTCACAATGTAATGTAGACAGGACTGGAGGGCTCACAGTGTACTGTAGACAGGACTGGAGGGCTCACAGTGTACTGTAGACAGGACTGGAGGGCTCACAGTGTAATGTAGACAGGACTGGAGGGCTCACAGTGTAATGTAGACAGGACTGGAGGGCCCACAGTGTAATGTAGACAGGACTGGAGGGCTCACAGTGTAATGTAGACAGGACTGGAGGGCTCACAGTGTACTGTAGACAGGACTGGAGGGCTCACAGTGTACCATAGACAGGACTGGAGGGCTAACAGTGTACTGTAGAGAGGACTGGAGGGCTCACAGTGTTCCATAGACAGGACTGGAGGGCTCACAGTGTTCCATAGACAGGACTGGAGGGCTCACAGTGTAATGTAGACAGGACTGGAGGGCTCACAGTGTACCGTAGACAGGACTGGAGGGCTCACAGTGTACTGTAGACATGACTAGAGGGCTCACAGTGTACCATAGACAGGACTGGAGGGCTCACAGTGTTCCATAGACAGGACTGGAGTGCTCACAGTGTTCCATAGACAGGACTGGAGGGCTCACAGTGTACTGTAGAGAGGACTGGAGGGCTCACAGTGTTCCATAGACAGGACTGGAGGGCTCACAGTGTACTGTAGAGAGGACTGGAGGGCTCACAGTGTACCATAGACAGGACTGGAGGGCTCACAGTGTTCCATAGACAGGACTGGAGGGCTCACAGTGTACTGTAGACAGGACTGGAGGGCTCACAGTGTACTGTAGACAGGACTGGAGGGCTCACAGTGTTCCATAGACAGGACTGGAGGGCTCACAGTGTACTGTAGACAGGACTGGAGGGCTCACAGTGTACTGTAGACAGGACTGGAGGGCTCACAGTGTACTGTAGACAGGACTGGAGGGATCACAGTGTAATGTAGACAGGACTGGAGGGCTCACAGTGTACTGTAGACAGGACTGGAGGGCTCACAGTGTACTGTAGACAGGACTGGAGGGCTCACAGTGTAATGTAGACAGGACTGGAGGGCTCACAGTGTACTGTAGACATGACTGGAGGGCTCACAGTGTACTGTAGACAGGACTGGAGGGCTCACAGTGTACTGTAGACAGGACTGGAGGGCTCACAGTGTAATGTAGACAGGACTGGAGGGCTCACAGTGTACTGTAGACATGACTGGAGGGCTCACAGTGTACTGTAGACAGGACTGGAGGGCTCACAGTGTAATGTAGACAGGACTGGAGGGCTCACAGTGTACTGTAGACATGACTGGAGGGCTCACAGTGTACTGTAGACAGGACTGGAGGGCTCACAGTGTACTGTAGACAGGACTGGAGGGCTCACAGTGTAATGTAGACAGGACTGGAGGGCTCACAGTGTACTGTAGACATGACTGGAGGGCTCACAGTGTACTGTAGACAGGACTGGAGGGCTCACAGTGTACTGTAGACAGGACTGGAGGGCTCACAGTGTACTGTAGACAGGACTGGAGGGCTCACAGTGTACTGTAGACAGGACTGGAGGGCTCACAGTGTAATGTAGACAGGACTGGAGGGCTCACAGTGTACTGTATCATTATTATCTTACTCAACCAGTGGACCACAACACAACACAACTCAACACAACTCAACTCAACACAACACAACTCAACACAACACAACTCAACACAACACAACTCAACACAACTCAACACAACTCAACTCAACACAACACAACTCAACACAACACAACACAACTCAACTCAATACAATGCAACAACAGACAATGCAACACGGCACACAAACACACATTTAACACAGTACTTGATTTGCTAGACTCTGGATTCTACAAAGTGTTGCTATAGGTTGACAAATGGTGTTCCTGTCTCCTACTGTGTGTGTGTGTGTGTGTGTGTGTGTGTGTGTGTGTGTGTGTGTGTGTGTGTGTGTGTGTGTGTGTGTGTGTGTGTGTGTGTGTGTGTGTGTGTGTGTGTGTGTGTGTGTGTGTGTGTGTGTGTGTGTGTGTGTGTGTGTGTGTGTGTGTGTGTGTGTGTGTGTATATCTGTCTCCTACTGTGTGTGTGTGTATATATCTGTCTCCTACTGTGTGTGTGTGTATATCTGTCTCCTACTGTGTGTGTGTGTATATATCTGTCTCCTACTGTGTGTGTGTGTGTGTGTATATATCTGTCTCCTACTGTGTGTGTGTGTATATCTGTCTCCTACTGTGTGTGTGTGTATATATCTGTCTCCTACTGTGTGTGTGTGTATATCTGTCTCCTACTGTGTGTGTGTGTGTATATCTGTCTCCTACTGTGTGTGTGTGTATATCTGTCTCCTACTGTGTGTGTGTGTGTGTGTGTGTATATATTTGTCTCCTACTGTGTGTGTGTATGTGTATCTGTCTCCAACGGTGTGTGTGTGTGTGTATATATAGCTGTCTCCTACGGTGTGTGTGTGTGCGTGTGTGTGCGTGTGTGTGTGTGTGTGTATATATAGCTGTCTCCTACAGTGTGTGTGTGTGTGTGTGTGTGTGTGTGTGTGTGTGTGTGTGTGTGTGTGTGTGTGTGTGTGTGTGTGTGTGTGTGTGTGTGTGTGTGTGTGTGTGTGTGTGTGTGTGTGTGTGTGTGTGTGTGTGTGTGTGTGTGTGTGTGTGTGTGTGTGTGTGTGTCTCCTGCAGAGTGTGATGGCACCAATCAGCCTTAACAGGATTAGAACATTTACATTCAGCGCTGCCATGGAAACTAAGTGCAACAGGCAACAAGCTAAAAAAGAACCAAAAGAAAATAACGATTCCCTCCATCCCTCCATCTCTCCATCTCTCCATCCCTCCATCTCTCCATCCCTCCATCCCTCCATCCCTCCATCTCTCCATCCCTCCATTCCCCATCATTCCATCCCTCCATCTCTCCATCCCTCCATCTCTCCATCCCTCCATCCCTCCATCTCTCCATCTCTCCATCCCTCCATCTCTCTATCATTCCATCCATCTCTCCATCCCTCCATCCCTCCATCTCTCCATCTCTCCATCCCTCCATCCCTCCATCTCTCCATCCCTCCATCCCCCATCTCTCCATTCCCCATCTCTCCATCCCTCCATCCCTCCATCTTTCCATCCCTCCATCCCTCCATCTCTCCATCTCTCCATCCCTCCATCCCTCCCTCTCTCCATCCCTCCATCCCTCCATCTCTCCATCTCTCCATCCCTCTCCATTTCTCCATTTCCATCCCCCATCTCTCCATCCCCCATCTCTCCATCCCTCCATCTCTCCATCCCTCCATCTTTCCATCACTCCATCTCTCCATCCCTCCATCTCCATCCATCCTCCATCCATCCCTCCATCATCCATCCTCCATCCCTCTCCATCATTCCATCCCTCCATCATTCCATCCCTCCATCCCTCCCTCCCTCCATCATTCCATCCCTCCCTCCCTCCATCATTCCATCCCTCCCTCCCTCCATCATTCCATCCCTCCCTCCCTCCATCCCTCCATCATTCCATCCCTCCATCATCATTCCATCCCTCCATCATTCCATCCCTCCATCCCTCCTTCACTGGTATTGGGAGAATTAAAGTGATGTAATTCACAAGAGAAGTCAGCAAATAGTTTTCCTTGCAGAACACAAGCTTGTATTTAGACAGGAAGGTAAACAAATGTTTTGTTGTTGCCATCCATCCCTGCCTCAGGCTAGTTTAGCTGTAGCCAGCAGCCCCTGCTGCTCTCTGGACATAAACACCCTCCAATTCTGTTCAAATCGATGCCATACAAACCGTCTGCCATATTTCTCTAGCTATTGTCAGAGCCGTGGAAAGAGATCCTGTAGGAAAGATTGGATACAGAAACAGACGTGTGATTCAGGTATTTTAACTGCAGCCTTATCGGCACGGCAACACTAAAGCCAAAGTACGGACTGTGACATTCATCAGCAGGAACATTCTAGAATGACCACCATGGAATCTCCTCTATTCATTCCATCCTGTTGTTCCAGGCACATCAACAGCCATCGGACTAGTGAGTTACGTAAATCACCATTACATTTACAGGACCAGTCAATAGCTTGGACACACCTCCTCATTCCAGGGTTTCTCTTTATTTGTTACTATTTTCTACATTGTAGAATAATAGTGAAGACATCAACACTATGAAATAACACATATGGAATCATGTAGTAACCAAAAAAGTGTAAAACTTATCAAAATATATTTTATATTTTGGATTGTTCAAAGTAGCCACCCTTTGCCTTGATGACAGCTTTGCACACTCTTGGAATTTTCTCAACCAGCTGCACCACATATCACAGTCATAGTAAGTACATTTTTCCTCAACAAAGTAGTTATCAGTAAACCTGTGTTAGTAAGAAAAGACAGTGAAGTATTACATCATGATAGAGGTCAGTAGGTCAGTACAGTAGAGTCTAGCACCTCCCTAAACCAGCCAGGACAGCCTCCCTAAACCAGCCAGGACAGTCTCTCTAAACCAGCCAGGACAGTCTCTCTAAACCAGCCAGGACAGTCTCTCTAAACCAGCCAGGACAGTCTCTCTAAACCAGCCAGGACAGTCTCTCTAAACCAGCCAGGACAGTCTCTCTAAACCAGCCAGGACAGTCTCTCTAAACCAGCCAGGACAGTCTCTCTAAACCAGCCAGGACAGTCTCTCTAAACCAGCCAGGACAGTCTCTCTAAACCAGCCAGGACAGTCTCTCTAAACCAGCCAGGACAGTCTCTCTAAACCAGCCAGGACAGTCTCTCTAAACCAGCCAGGACAGACCTCTCTAAACCAGCCAGGACAGCCTCTCTAAACCAGCCAGGACAGCCTCTCTAAACCAGCCAGGACAGCCTCTCTAAACCAGCCAGGACAGTCTCTCTAAACCAGCCAGGACAGTCTCTCTAAACCAGCCAGGACAGTCTCTCTAAACCAGCCAGGACAACCTCTCTAAACCAGCCAGGATAGTCTCTCTGGTGTGTCATCATAGTGGTTTCTGATTGGATAGTCATCATTTGGTGTGTCATCATAGTGGTTTCTGATTGGTGGTCATCATTTGTTGTGTCATCATAGTGGTCTCTGATTGGTGGTCATCATTTGGTGTGTTATCATAGTGGTCTCTGATTGGTGGTCATCATTTGGTGTGTCATCATAGTGGTATATGATTGGTGGTCAGACTCTCTCAGGTGGAACAAACTTAAACTTCCACCTTTTTTCAACGCTGATTTAAATGTCATTGAGAAGTGTCATCATGTACATACTTTCTGAATTTAAAAGTAATCAAGAAGTAATCATCTAGTTTCTCAAAAGTATGTGTAATCTGATTACAGTTACTGATTAGTAATCAACTCCCCAACCCTGTGTGTACACAAGTCTAGTTCCTACAGTAACCCTCCCAAGGCACCTAGGCCTGGTTTATCTCTCTCTTTCTCCCCCCTTCCCTCTCCCTCTCTCTCTCTCTCTCTCTCTCTCTCTCTCTCTCTCTCTCTCTCTCTCTCTCTCTCTCTCTCTCTCTCTCTCTCAGCGGCCTGTGGAGAGGACAATAAAATAGGGAGGAGAGGAAGAGGGATGACGTCCGACCTGAACGTCAACCACACATCTGGATGCCATTATGGCTCTACAGAGGAGCGTGGAGCCGAGCGGATCACAGTGGCTCTAGTACGGGCTGCTGGGCCACTGTGGGGAGGAAACACAGCATCCATCACGGCTCCAACACCACCGACCGGGAGCACGGATACATTTACCCTAAGAGGGATGGAGCTCTCTGCACACACACACACACACACACACACACACACACACACACACACACACACACACACACACACACACACACACACACACACACACACACACACACACACACACACACACACACACACACACACACACACACACACACACACACACACACACACAACCAATCCCCAGAGAGGCGTCACAGGACATCGCATGGTCTGGCGTGTGGCTTTCATAGTTTATCAAATAATTAATTAAAAAGTCTTTCAAATAAGACTAACAAAAATATTCTTCACAATGCGAAACAGACGGATGAGGACATTGGCCCTGGACTGTGGAGTGATGAGGACATTGGCCTGCACTTTGGAGTGATGAGGACATTGACCTGCACTGTGGAGTGATGAGGACATTGGACTGCACTGTGGAGTGATGAGGACATTGGACTGCACTGTGAAGTGATGAGGACTTTGGCCTGCACTGTGGCGTGATGAGGACATTGGCCTGTACTGCGGAGTGATGAGGACATTGGCCTGCACTGTGGAGTGATGAGGACATTGGCCCTGCACTGTGGAGTGATGAGGACATTGGACTGCACTGTGGAGTGATGAGGACATTGGCCTGCACTGTGGAGTGATGAGGACATTGGCCCTGGACTGTGGAGTGATGAGGACATTGGCCTGCACTGTGGGGTGATGAGGACATTGGACTGCACTGTGGCCATTGGCCTGCACTGTGGAGTGATGAGGACATTGGCCCTGGACTGTGGAGTGATGAGGACATTGGCCTGCACTGTGGGGTGATGAGGACATTGGCCTACACATCTGACCTGGAGAAACCTGTAGTCACCCAGCCTGTCTGTCAGTATCTCTACAAACATCTATGGAGAAACCTCTAGTCACCCAGCCTGTCTGTCAGTATCTCTACAAACATCTATGGAGAAACCTCTAGTCACCCAGCCTGCCTGTCAGTATCTGATATCTGGTTTGGAGGGAACATCTATGGAGAAACACTGTCACCCAGCACTGTCTGACAGTTTCTGACAGGGGGAAGGGTTTGGAGGGAACACTGTGACGCTGACAGGGGGGAAGGGTTTGGAGGGAACACTGTGACGCTGACAGGGGGGAAGGGTTTGGAGGGAACACTGTGACGCTGACAGGGGGAAGGGTTTGGAGGGAACACTGTGAGGCTGACAGGGGAAGGGATTGGAGGGAAGGGTTTGGAGGAACACAACGTGACAGGGGCGGGTTGTTTGTGTATGCGTTGTTTGTGTACGTGTCTGTGTGCTCCTGTGTGTGTGTGTGTGTGTGTGTGTGTGTGTGTGTGTGTGTGTGTGTGTGTGTGTGTGTGTGTGTGTGTGTGTGTGTGTGTGTGTGTGTGTGTGTGTGTGTGTGTGTGTGTGTGTGTGTGTGTGCGTGCGTGTGCGTGTGCGTGTGCGCGTGCGCTTGCGCGTGTGAGTGAGTGTGTGAGAGTGAGTGTGTGTGTATGTGTGCACCAGAGGTTGAAACAGAGGCTTTATCCCCTGAGCTCAGAACACACAGGGATAAATGACATTTTCCTCAACTCAAGACACACACACACACAGAAAGAAAGAGAGCGAGACGGAAGAAGGGAAGGATGAAGGAGAGGGAGAGGAGGGTTGATATAGTAGATGGATAATGTTTATAGTCAGTAACAGACAGGAGGGATGATATAGTAGATGGATAATGTTTATAGTCAGTAACAGACAGGAGGGATGATATAGTAGATGGATAACGTTTATAGTCAGTAACAGACAGGAGGGATGATATAGTAGATGGATAATGTTTATAGTCAGTAATAGACAGGAGGGATGATATAGTAGATGGATAATGTTTATAGTCAGTAACAGACAGGAGGGATGATATAGTAGATGGATAATGTTTATAGTCAGTAACAGACAGGAGGGATGATATAGTAGATGGATAATGTTTATAGTCTGTAACAGACAGGAGGGATGATATAGTAGATGGATAATGTTTATAGTCAGTAACAGACAGGAGTGATGATATAGTAGATGGATAATGTATATAGTCAGTAATAGACAGGAGGGATGATATAGTAGATGGATAATGTTTATAGTCAGTAATAGACAGGAGGGATGATATAGTAGATGGATAATGTTTATAGTCAGTAACAGACAGGAGTGATGATATAGTAGATGGATAATGTATATAGTCAGTAATAGACAGGAGGGATGATATAGTAGATGGATAATGTTTATAGTCAGTAATAGACTTGGAATATAGTAGAACATTAAATGGTAGAGAAAGACAGAATAACGGAAGTTAAAAGGGAATGGATGATATGAGGAATAAATAAATAGAGACTGAATCCTCTAATGGGATGATTAATCACACTAAGGATTATCTCATTCCCTTATCACTTCCTCTCTCTCTCTCTCTCTCTCTCTCTCTCTCTCTCTCTCTCTCTCTCTCTCTCTCTCTCTCTCTCTCTCTCCTCTCTCTCTCCCTCTCTCTCTCTCTCTCTCTCTCTCTCTCTCTCTCTCTCTCTCTCTCTCTCTCTTTTTCTCTCTCTCTCTCTCTCTCTCTCTCTCTCTCTCTCTCTCTCTCTCTCTCTCTCTCTCTCTCTCTCTCTCTCTCTCTCTCTCTCTCTCTCTCTCTCTCTCTCTCTCTCTCTCTCTCTCTCTCTCTCTCCCTCCCTCTCTCTCTCTCCCTCTATCTCTCTCTCCATCTAGGGAGACCTAATCAGCTGTACAACTGTTTGGCCTTGTCCGGGGGTGTCCTCGGATGGGGCCACAGTTTCTCCTGACCCCTCCTGTCTCAGCCTCCAGTATTTATGCTGCAGTAGTTTATGTGTCGGGGGGCTAGGGTCAGTTTGTTTATCTGGAGTACTTCTCCTGTCCTATTCGGTGTCCTGTGTGAATCTAAGTGTGCGTTCTCTAATTCTCTCCTTCTCTCTTTCTTTCTCTCTCTCGGAGGACCTGAGCCCTAGGACCATGCCCCAGGACTACCTGACATGATGACTCCTTGCTGTCCCCAGTCCACCTGGCCATGCTGCTGCTCCAGTTTCAACTGGCCTGGGCCCTAGGACCATGTCCCAGGACTACCTGACATGAGGACTCCTTGCTGTCCCCAGTCCACCTGGCCATGCTCCTGCTCCAGTTTCAACTGTTCTGCCTTACTATTATTCAACCATGCTGGTCATTTATGAACATTTGAACATCTTGGTCATGTTCTGTTATAATCTCTACCCGGCACAGCCAGAAGAGGACTGGCCACCCCACATAGCCCGGTTCCTCTCTAGGTTTCTTCCTAGGTTTTGGCCTTTCTAGGGAGTTTTTCCTAGCCACCGTGCTTTTACACCTGCATTGTTTGCTGTTTGGGGTTTTAGGCTGGGTTTCTGTACAGCACTTTGAGATATCAGCTGATGTACGAAGGGCTATATAAATACATTTGATTTGATTTGATTTGATTTGAATGCATTCAACTGAAATGTGGGGGGTGAAGGCTGTTTGGGGTTGAAGATAGGACTGAAGGTTGAGGGAAGAGTGGTGTTTGAGGTTATCCTTCCAGCTGTGACAACAATGGCAATCCAGAGTTACAGGACCAGAACATAACCCAAAAGCCTCTCCACAGACATACAGTATGACTATAGAGGATCTATAACCACAAAGCCTCTCCACAGACATACAGTATGACTATAGAGGATCTATAACCACAAAGCCTCTCCACAGACATACAGTATGACTATAGAGGATCTATAACCACAAAGCCTCTCCACAGACATACAGTATGACTATAGAGGATCTATAACCACAAAGCCTCTCCACAGACATACAGTATGACTATAGAGGATCTATAACCACAAAGCCTCTCCACAGACATACAGTATGACTATAGAGGATCTATAAACACAAAGCCTCTCCACAGACATACAGTATGACTATAGAGGATCTATAACCACAAAGCCTCTCCACAGACATACAGTATGACTATAGAGGATCTATAAACACAAAGCCTCTCCACAGACATACAGTATGACTATAGAGGATCTATAAACACAAAGCCTCTCCACAGACATACAGTATGACTATAGAGGATCTATAACCACAAAGCCTCTCCACAGACATACAGTATGACTATAGAGGATCTATAAACACAAAGCCTCTCCACAGACATACAGTATGACTATAGAGGATCTATAACCACAAAGCCTCTCCACAGACATACAGTATGACTATAGAGGATCTATAACCACAAAGCCTCTCCACAGACATACAGTATGACTATAGAGGATCTATAACCACAAAGCCTCTCCACAGACATACAGTATGACTATAGAGGATCTATAACCACAAAGCCTCTCCACAGACATAGTGTCACGCCTTGGTCATTGTATTTTGTGTTTTTGTTATATGTTTGGGTAGGCCAGGGTGTGACATGGGTTTATATGTTGTGTTTCGTATTGGGGTTTTATTAGCATTGGGATTGTGTATGATTAGGGGTGTGTCTAGTTAGGCTTGGCTGCCTGAGGCGATTCTCAATTAGAGTCAGGTGCTTCTCGTTGTCTCTGATTGGGAACCGTATTTAGGCAGCCTCAGTTTCGCTTTGTATTTCGTGGGTGATTGTACCTGTCTCTGTGTTGTAGTCACCAGATAGGCTGTAATTAGTTTCACGTTCCGTTCTGTTGTTTTTGTATTTAGATTCAGTTATTTCATGTACCTCGTATTTTCTTTCATTAAAGTCATGAGTAACCTACACGCTGCATTTCGGTCCGACTCTCTTCTTTCAACAGACGAACGCCGTTAAACATACAGTATGACTATAGAGGATCTATAACCACACAGCCTCTCCACAGACATACAGTATGACTATAGAGGATCTAAGCGGAGGAGAAAAACTCTTCCTCCAGTTTCAACTTTTTTTCTAATCTCCACAACAATAGTTACCGACAGTGCCCATGTGGTTCATGGGCTGCCATGGTGTGATTCATGTGTGGTGTTTGTGTGTGTGTGTGGTGTGATTAGTGTGTGTGTGTGTGTGTGTGTGTGTGTGTGTGTGTGTGTGTGTGTGTGTGTGTGTGTGTGTGTGTGTGTGTGTGTGTGTGTGTGTGTGTGTGTGTGTGTGTGTGTGTGTGTGTGTGTGTGTGTGTGTGTGTGTGTGTGTGTGTGTGTGTGTGTGTGTGAACATGTGTGTTATTAACGTCTGTGAGATATGATCAGAGGAGAGAGAGAGGCAGTCGGAGAAGACAGTATATGATCTCATCATTCAGTGTACTGCACACACACACACACACACACACACACACACACACACACACACACACACACACACACACACACACACACACACACACACACACACACACACACACACACACACACACACACACACACACACACACACACACACACACACACACACACACTAAAGACACTGCAGAAGCAGCGGCTCTTTCAACTCAACAGGAGGGTTGTTTCTGATCTGCAGACTCAAACAGTAAACCGTACCTCGTTGGCGTCATATTCCGTGATTGGCCATAAACTAAACAAGACGGGACAGATTCCACAGGCGTGACGTTCCTTACTCGGTGCCACAGTGGGTGGTCTAACACAATGGTGTGTTAGTGATGTGTGGGTCAGCTGTTTGTTCATAAAGCCAACATTACCGACCCTGAACACGCAAATATAGAAAACGTCCTGTACAGTCAGAGGTGTTTTAGACAGGCCTTGTTTTAGATAGGCCTATATTTCTGCTTAGAATTTTCCGACATTTTCCGACATAGTCAACTTGTCTATAATTAGATACCTGCAATCTCACTTCTGTCGTTTGTAGTTGCCCTTGAAGACTATGTTAACCCTTGCTCACCAGAATATTGTCATAAATCGATAGAATGAAAGCTTCAATCTAGTTGATATCAGTGAAGTTGGTTTTCTCTTTGCTCTGTCCTCTCTGCTTCTCTCTCGCAGCAAAGACGTTTAGGGACCGGGGAGCAAATGCAATAAATAAACATTTAAAAAAAAAATGTTCCTCTCCAAATGACATCAGATTGACCGGTTTAATTTAAATTAAAAGCTGTTAAAATGACCCAACATGTTTTTAAAAAGATGTATCTAATATTATATTATATTAGACTACTATGTGATATTATATATTATATTATATTATACTATGTGAGAGGATATAGAACTACAGGTAATATTATATTATATTATACTATTATTCTATTCTATTAGACTATGTGAGAGGATATAGAACTACAGGTAATATTATATTATATTATACTATGTGAGAGGATATAGAGCTACAGGTAATATTATATTATATTATACTAATATTATATTATATTAGACTATGTGAGAGGATATAGAGCTACAGGTAATATTATATTATATTATACTAATATTATATTATATTAGACTATGTGAGAGGATATAGAGCTACAGGTAATATTATATTATATTATATTATATTAAACTAATATTATATTATATTAGACTATGTGAGAGGATATAGAACTACAGGTAATATTATATTATATTATACTAATATTATATTCTATTAGACTATGTGAGAGGATATAGAGCTACAGGTAATATTATATTATATTATACTAATATTATATTCTATTAGACTATGTGAGAGGATATAGAGCTACAGGTAATATTATATTATATTATACTAATATTATATTATATTAGACTATGTGAGAGGATATAGAGCTACAGGTAATATTATATTATATTATATTATATTAAACTAATATTATATTATATTAGACTATGTGAGAGGATATAGAACTACAGGTAATATTATATTATATTATACTAATATTATATTATATTAGACTATGTAAGAGGATATAGAACTACAGGTAATATTATATTATATTATACTATGTAAGAGGATATAGAACTACAGGTAATATTATATTATATTATACTATGTAAGAGGATATAGAACTACAGGTAATATTATATTATATTATACTATGTAAGAGGATATAGAACTACAGGTAATATTATATTATATTAGACTATGTAAGAGGATATAGAACTACAGGTAATATTATATTATATTATACTATGTAAGAGGATATAGAACTACAGGTAATATTATATTATACTATGTAAGAGGATATAGAACTACAGGTAATATTATATTATACTATGTAAGAGGATATAGAACTACAGGTAATATTATATTATATTATACTATGTAAGAGGATATAGAACTACAGGTAATATTATATTATATTATACTATGTAAGAGGATATAGAACTACAGGTAATATTATATTATATTAGACTATGTAAGAGGATATAGAACTACAGGTAATATTATATTATATTATACTATGTAAGAGGATATAGAACTACAGGTAATATTATATTATACTATGTAAGAGGATATAGAACTACAGGTAATATTATATTATACTATGTAAGAGGATATAGAACTACAGGTAATATTATATTATATTATACTATGTAAGAGGATATAGAACTACAGGTAATATTATATTATATTATACTATGTAAGAGGATATAGAACTACAGGTAATATTATATTATATTAGACTATGTAAGAGGATATAGAACTACAGGTAATATTATATTATATTAGACTATGTAAGAGGATATAGAACTACAGGTAATATTATATTATATTATACTATGTAAGAGGATATAGAACTACAGGTAATATTATATTATACTATGTAAGAGGATATAGAACTACAGGTAATATTATATTATATTATACTATGTAAGAGGATATAGAACTACAGGTAATATTATATTATACTATGTAAGAGGATATAGAACTACAGGTAATATTATATTATACTATGTAAGAGGATATAGAACTACAGGTAATATTATATTATATTATACTATGTAAGAGGATATAGAACTACAGGTAATATTATATTATACTATGTAAGAGGATATAGAACTACAGGTAATATTATATTATACTATGTAAGAGGATATAGAACTACAGGTAATATTATATTATATTATACTATGTAAGAGGATATAGAACTACAGGTAATATTATATTATATTATACTATGTAAGAGGATATAGAACTACAGGTAATATTATATTATATTATACTATGTAAGAGGATATAGAACTACAGGTAATATTATATTATATTATACTATGTAAGAGGATATAGAACTACAGGTAATATTATATTATACTATGTAAGAGGATATAGAACTACAGGTAATATTATATTATACTATGTAAGAGGATATAGAACTACAGGTAATATTATATTATATTATACTATGTAAGAGGATATAGAACTATAGGTAATATTATATTATACTATGTAAGAGGATATAGAACTACAGGTAATATTATATTATATTATACTATGTAAGAGGATATAGAACTACAGGTAATATTATATTATACTATGTAAGAGGATATAGAACTACAGGTAATATTATATTATACTATGTAAGAGGATATAGAACTACAGGTAATATTATATTATATTATACTATGTAAGAGGATATAGAACTACAGGTAATATTATATTATACTATGTAAGAGGATATAGAACTACAGGTAATATTATATTATACTATGTAAGAGGATATAGAACTACAGGTAATATTATATTATATTATACTATGTAAGAGGATATAGAACTACAGGTAATATTATATTATACTATGTAAGAGGATATAGAACTACAGGTAATATTATATTATATTATACTATGTAAGAGGATATAGAACTACAGGTAATATTATATTATATTATACTATGTAAGAGGATATAGAACTACAGGTAATATTATATTATACTATGTAAGAGGATATAGAACTACAGGTAATATTATATTATACTATGTAAGAGGATATAGAACTACAGGTAATATTATATTATATTATACTATGTAAGAGGATATAGAACTACAGGTAATATTATATTATATTATACTATGTAAGAGGATATAGAACTACAGGTAATATTATATTATATTAGACTATGTAAGAGGATATAGAACTACAGGTAATATTATATTATATTATACTATGTAAGAGGATATAGAACTACAGGTAATATTATATTATACTATGTAAGAGGATATAGAACTACAGGTAATATTATATTATACTATGTAAGAGGATATAGAACTACAGGTAATATTATATTATATTATACTATGTAAGAGGATATAGAACTACAGGTAATATTATATTATACTATGTAAGAGGATATAGAACTACAGGTAATATTATATTACACTATGTAAGAGGATATAGAGCTACAGGTAATATTATATTATATTAGACTATGTGAGAGGATATAGAGCTACAGGTAATATTATATTATATTATACTAATATTATATTATACTATGTGAGAGGATATAGAACTACAGGTAATATTATATTATATTAGACTATGTGAGAGGATATAGAGCTACAGGTAATATTATATTATATTAGACTATGTGAGAGGATATAGAGCTACAGGTAATATTATATTATATTATACTAATATTATATTATACTATGTGAGAGGATATAGAACTACAGGTAATATTATATTATATTATAATACTATTATATTATATTAGACTATGTAAGAGGTTATAGAGCTACGCGTAATATTATATTATATTCGACTATGTGAGAGGTTATAGAACTACAGGTAACATTCTATTATATTATACTAATATTATATTATATTAGACTATGTGAGAGGTTATAGAGCCTGTGTCCAGATTAAACTACTACTCTATTGAACCCATCTGAACAGTACAGTTCTCTTGACGTGCCATTTTGAAGTACCCCGACTGTGAAATTGGGACAGCGCCTCACAATCATCAAACATAACACTGCCGGCACTGCTATCATCCTCTTAAACCACTTCAACAAATATTTCTCAGATATGAGACTACTGTTCCAGAAGGGGAGGGAGAGACATTAGACTACTGTTCCAGAAGGGGAGGGAGAGACATTAGACTACTGTTCCAGAAGGGGAGAGACATTAGACTACTGTTCCAGAAGGAGGAGAGACATTAGACTACTATTCCAGAAGGAGGAGGGACATTAGACTACTGTTCCAGAAGGGGAGGGAGAGACATTAGACTACTGTTCCAGAAGGGGAGGGAGAGACATTAGACTACTGTTCCAGAAGGGGAGGGAGAGACATTAGACTACTGTTCCAGAAGGGGAGGGAGAGACATTAGACTACTGTTCCAGAAAGGGGAGAGACATTAGACTACTGTTCCAGAAGGGGGAGAGACATTAGACTACTGTTCCAGAAGGGGAGCGAGAGACATTAGACTACTGTTCCAGAAGGAGGGAGAGACATTAGACTACTATTCCATAAGGGGAGGGAGAGACATTAGACTACTGTTCCATAAGGGGAGGGGAAAGACATTAGACTACTGTTCCATAAGGGGAGGGGAAAGACATTAGACTACTGTTCCATAAGGGGAGGGGAAAGACATTAGACTACTGTTCCATAAGGGGGAGGGGAAAGACATTAGACTACTGTTCCATAAGGGGGAGGGAAAGACATTAGACTACTGTTCCATAAGGGGAGGGAAAGACATTAGACTACTGTTCCATAAGGGGAGGGAAAGACATTAGACTACTGTTCCATAAGGGGAGGGAAAGACATTAGACTACTGTTCCATAAGGGGAGGAGGGAAAGACATTAGACTACTGTTCCATAAGGGGAGGGGAAAGACATTAGACTACTGTTCCATAAGGGGAGGGAAAGACATTAGACTACTGTTCCAGAAGGGGGAGGGAGAGACATTAGACTACTGTTCCATAAGGGGAGGGAGAGACATTAGACTACTGTTCCATAAGGGGAGGGAGAGACATTAGACTACTGTTCCATAAGGGGAGAGACATTAGACTACTGTTCCAGAAGGGGAGGGAGAGACATTAGACTACTGTTCCATAAGGGGAGAGACATTAGACTACTGTTCCATAAGGGGAGGGAGAGACATTAGACTACTGTTCCAGAAGGGGAGGGAGAGACATTAGACTACTGTTCCATAAGGGGAGGGGAGAGACATTAGACTACTGCTCCATAAGGGGGGAGGAGAGACATTAGACTACTGTTCCATAAGGGGGAGGGAGAGACATTAGACTACTGTTCCATAAGGGGAGGGAGAGACATTAGACTACTGTTCCAGAAGGGGGAGAGAGACATTAGACTACTGTTCCAGAAGGAGGAGAGAGAGACATTAGACTACTGTTCCAGAAGGGGAGAGAGAGACATTAGACTACTGTTCCAGAAGGAGGAGAGACATTAGACTACTGAAGGGGAGGGAGAGACATTAGACTACTGTTCCAGAAGGGGGAGAGACATTAGACTACTGTTCCAGAAGGGGGAGAGACATTAGACTACTGTTCCAGAAGGGGGAGGGAGAGACATTAGACTACTGAAGGGGGAGAGGGGGGATAGAGAGTGCTAGCCATGTGATTTCAGAGTGAATTTAAAACGTTATTTGGCTCTTTTTCAACTGCTGATAGTGAGGCGTGACATGCTGTGTGTTTGTGTGACTTTATTCCTACTCTTTCAGTTCCTGAGTGTGTTCGTGTTGATGGTTTCCTGTGCACTTCATAGAGGGCACTCTGTGGCACGCTCTCCCACCCCTCAAATCTGGAACACTCTCCATACACACTGCAGCAGAAAGGCTTTAAATCTGCACTTTACAGCAGGCACTCATCACACACACGCACACGCACGCACGCACGCACACACACACACACACACACACACACACACACACACACACACACACACACACACACACACACACACACACACACACACACACACACACACACACACACACACACACACACACACACACACACACACACACACACACACACACCTCACTGCAGCAGAATCCTAGTCCCTCCTTCCTCTCTCAATCCCTTCCTAATTATTCTTATCATCTTCATCAATTAATGAGGCGATTGGTTAGGTACTGGAGAATTAGAGCCGTTTCTGGAGTCGTATTGAATTAGCTAGTAGAGGAGGATACACAGTCTTGTGGAGGATACACAGTCTAGTAGAGGAGGATACACAGTCTAGTAGAGGATACACAGTCTAGTAGAGGAGGATACACAGTCTAGTAGAGGAGGATACACAGTCTAGTAGAGGAGGATACACAGTCTAGTAGAGGAGGATACACAGTCTTGTGGAGGATACACAGTCTAGTAGAGGAGGATACACAGTCTAGAGGAGGATACACAGTCTAGTAGAGGAGGATACACAGTCTAGTAGAGGAGGATACACAGTCTAGTAGAGGAGGATACACAGTCTAGTAGAGGAGGATACACAGTCTAGTAGAGGAGGATACACAGTCTAGTAGAGGAGGATACACAGTCTAGTAGAGGAGGATACACAGTCTAGTAGAGGAGGATACACAGTCTAGAGGAGGATACACAGTCTAGTAGAGGATACACAGTCTAGTAGAGGATACACAGTCTAGAGGAGGATACACAGTCTAGTAGAGGAGGATACACAGTCTAGAAGAGGATACACAGTCTAGTAGAGGATACACAGTCTAGTAGAGGATACACAGTCTAGAGGAGGATACACAGTCTAGAGGAGGATACACAGTCTAGAGGAGGATACACAGTCTAGTAGAGGAGGATACACAGTCTAGAGGAGGATACACAGTCTAGAGGAGGATACACAGTCTAGTAGAGGAGGATACACAGTCTAGTAGAGGAGGATACACAGTCTAGTAGAGGAGGATACACAGTCTAGTAGAGGAGGATACACAGTCTAGTGGAGGATACACAGTCTAGAGGAGGATACACAGTCTAGTGGAGGACACACAGTCTAGTAGAGGATACACAGTCTAGAGGAGGATACACAGTCTAGCTCCTAGCCTGAGTACCAGTCTGTTTCTATGTGACCCTGTCCTCAACTAACTAGTTGGCAGGGTAACTCCCACCTCAGCCTGGTCTTAGCAGGGTAACTAGCACCTCAGCCTGGTCTTAGCATGGTAACTAGCACCTCAGCCTGGTCTTAGCAGGGTAACTCCCACCTCAGCCTGGTGTTAGCAGGGTAACTAGCGCCTTAGCCTGGTCTTAGCAGGGTAACTCCCACCTCAGCCTGGTATTATGGGGTAACTAGCACCTCAGCCTGGTCTTAGCAGGGTAACTAGTACCTCAGCCTGGTCTTAGCAGGGTAACTAGCACCTCAGCCTGGTCTTAGCAGGGTAACTAGCACCTCAGCCTGGTCTTAGCAGGGTAACTTGCACCTTAGCCTGGTCTTAGCAGGGTAACTAGCACCTCAGCCTGGTCTTAGCAGGGTAACTAGCACCTCAGCCTGGTCTTAGCAGGGTAACTAGCACCTCAGCCTGGTCTTAGCAGGGTAACTAGCACCTCAGCCTGGTCTTAGCAGGGTAACTAGCACCTTAGCCTGGTCTTAGCAGGGTAACTAGCACCTTAGCCTGGTCTTAGCAGGGTAACTAGCACCTCAGCCTGGTCTTAGCAGGGTAACTAGCACCTCAGCCTGGTCTTAGCAGGGTAACTAGCACCTCAGCCTGGTCTTAGCAGGGTAACTAGCACCTTAGCCTGGTCTTAGCAGGGTAACTAGCACCTCAGCCTGGTCTTAGCAGGGTAACTAGCACCTCAGCCTGGTCTTAGCAGGGTAACTAGCACCTCAGCCTGGTCTTAGCAGGGTAACTAGCACCTTAGCCTGGTCTTAGCAGGGTAACTAGCACCTCAGCCTGGTCTTAGCAGGGTAACTAGCACCTCAGCCTGGTCTTAGCAGGGTAACTAGCACCTTAGCCTGGTCTTAGCAGGGTAACTAGCACCTCAGCCTGGTCTTAGCAGGGTAACTAGCACCTCAGCCTGGTCTTAGCAGGGTAACTAGCACCTCAGCCTGGTCTTAGCAGGGTAACTAGCACCTTAGCCTGGTCTTAGCAGGGTAACTAGCACCTCAGCCTGGTCTTAGCAGGGTAACTCCCACCTCAGCCTGGTCTTAGCAGGGTAACTCCCACCTCAGCCTGGTCTTAGCAGGGTAACTAGCACCTTAGCCTGGTCTTAGCAGGGTAACTAGCACCTCAGCCTGGTCTTAGCAGGGTAACTCCCACCTCAGCCTGGTCTTAGCAGGGTAACTCCCACCTCAGCCTGGTCTTATGGGGTAACTAGCACCTCAGCCTGGTATTATGGGGTAACTAGCACCTCAGCCTGGTCTTAGCAGGGTAACTAGCACTTCAGTCTGGTCTTAGCAGGGTAACTACCACGTCACTAGTAACCAGCTAAAGGTACAAAACAAGCGAGGAGACAGGGGGACTTAATGGAATTATTCAATTATTTTTAAGAGCTCTTGAATTCCTCCAGTGCCTCAGAGATGTGGTGTGTGTGTGTGTGTGTGGCCAGCTCAAGGGCAAGGAGGCTGTAACACTTTCCTCACTATTAGAGGAAAGGGGGAGAGGAGGAGAAGAGGACAGAGGTGGGGAGAGGAGGGGGAGGGGTGATCGGAGGGGAGAGCAGGGGAAAGGAGGGGGGAGGAGGGGGGAAAGGAGAGGAGGAGGGAGAGGATGGACGAGCAGAGCAGGGGAAAGGAGAGAGGAGGGGAGAGGATGGGAGAAGAGGGGAAAGGCGAGAGGAGGGGAGAGCAGGGGAAAGGAGAGAGGAGGGGAGAGCAGGGGAAAGGAGAGAGGAGAAGTGTCAGAGTTGGCCTTCCTATAACTTTCCTCATGATGTCATAATCACGACCTTTCTTTAACTTTCCTCATGATGTCATAATCACGACCTTTCTTTAGCTTTCCTCATGATGTCATAATCATGGCCTCGAGGGAAGCTTGGCATGGTGTCCGACCGACCAGTGCTGGAGCCTCGTGTCTCTCTCTCTCTTCTCCCCTGTTCTCCCTATGACCACACACTCAGCCCTGAGGGAGCCAGGCAGATCTCTCTCCTCTGCTGTTCTCCCTATATAACCACACACTCAGCCCTGAGGGAGCCAGGCAGATCTCTCCCTCCCTATGACCACACACTCAGCCCTGAGGGAGCCAGGCAGATCTCCCTCCCTCCCCTGTTCTCCCTATATAACCACACACTCAGCCCTGAGGGAGCCAGGCAGATCTCCCTCCCTCCCCTGTTCTCCCTATAACCACACACCCAGCCCTGAGGGAGCCAGGCAGATCTCCCTCCCTCCCCTGTTCTCCCTATAACCACACACTCAGCCCTGAGGGAGCCAGGCAGATCTCCCTCCCTCCCCTGTTCTCCCTATAACCACACACTCAGCCCTGAGGGAGCCAGGCAGATCTCCCTCCCTCCCCTGTTCTCCCTATGACCACACACTCAGCCCTGAGGGAGCCAGGCAGATCTCCCTCCCTCCCCTGTTCTCCCTATAACCACACACTCAGCCCTGAGGGAGCCAGGCAGATCTCCCTCCCTCCCCTGTTCTCCCTATAACCACACACTCAGCCCTGAGGGAGCCAGGCAGATCTCCCTCACTCCCCTGTTCTCCCTATAACCACACACTCAGCCCTGAGGGAGCCAGGCAGATCTCCCTCCCTCCCCTGTTCTCCCTATAACCACACACTCAGCCCTGAGGGAGCCAGGCAGATCTCCCTCCCTCCCCTGTTCTCCCTATGACCACACACTCAGCCCTGAGGGAGCCAGGCAGATCTCCCTCCCTCCCCTGTTCTCCCTATGACCACACACTCAGCCCTGAGGGAGCCAGGCAGATCTCCCTCCCTCCCCTGTTCTCCCTATAACCACACACTCAGCCCTGAGGGAGCCAGGCAGATCTCCCTCCCTCCCCTGTTCTCCCTATAACCACACACTCAGCCCTGAGGGAGCCAGGCAGATCTCCCTCCCTCCCCTGTTCTCCCTATGACCACACACTCAGCCCTGAGGGAGCCAGGCAGATCTCCCTCCCTCCCTGTTCTCCCTATGACCACACACTCAGCCCTGAGGGAGCCAGGCAGATCTCCCTCCCTCCCCTGTTCTCCCTATAACCACACACTCAGCCCTGAGGGAGCCAGGCAGATCTCCCTCCCTCCCCTGTTCTCCCTATAACCACACACTCAGCCCTGAGGGAGCCAGGCAGATCTCCCTCCCTCCCCTGTTCTCCCTATGACCACACACTCAGCCCTGAGGGAGCCAGGCAGATCTCCCTCCCTCCCCTGTTCTCCCTATAACCACACACTCAGCCCTGAGGGAGCCAGGCAGATCTCCCTCCCTCCCCTGTTCTCCCTATGACCACACACTCAGCCCTGAGGGAGCCAGGCAGGGGGTTCTTGGATTGGAGATCTCTCTCTCTCTCATAAATACCCATTTATCCACAACTCCATTTCTTCCCTGGTCTCAGCTCCCCACCACAGAGCGCATCCATCCGTGCTTCTGTACTTGTTAAACATCCAACCCTCTCTGACAACAACTAACAGGGAAACAAAGTAACAGAGTAAAGATATGCATGAGTACCCTCAGCAGCACTTACCACCGGAAGAACACAGCTAAATGTCCCTACTAACAACTTTAAAAAAAAACTTCAAAGTTTGACAACTTGCAAAACTAAAGATAAGGAAGCTTGAAACATTGTTGCCATGGCTGCGAGTGTGTTGTTATTAAGGCTTGTGTTGAGGAGTTGAGGACTCACACTGAGCTAGCTAAATGGTGTAGATGTAGAGGTTGTACACAGACACACTGAGCTAGCTAAATGGTATAGAGGTTGTACACGCAGACACACTGAGCTAGCTAAATGGTGTAGAGGTAGAGGTTGTACACAGACACACTGAGCTAGCTAAATGGTGTAGAGGTTGTACACACAGACACACTGAGCTAGCTAAATGGTGTAGATGTAGAGGTTGTACACAGACACACTGAGCTAGCTAAATGGTGTAGAGGTAGAGGTTGTACACAGACACACTGAGCTAGCTAAATGGTGTAGAGGTAGAGGTTGTACACAGACACACTGAGCTAGCTAAATGGTGTAGAGGTTGTACACAGACACACTGAGCTAGCTAAATGGTATAGAGGTTGTACACACAGACACACTGAGCTAGCTAAATGGTGTAGAGGTAGAGGATGTACACAGACACACTGAGCTAGCTAAATGGTGTAGAGGTTGTACACATACACACTGAGCTAGCTAAATGGTGTGGAGGTAGAGGTTGTACACAGACACACTGAGCTAGCTAAATGGTGTAGAGGTAGAGGTTGTACACAGACACACTGAGCTAGCTAAATGGTGTAGAGGTAGAGGTTGTACACAGACACACTGAGCTAGCTAAATGGTGTAGAGGTAGAGGTTGTACACAGACACACTGAGCTAGCTAAATGGTGTAGAGGTAGAGGTTGTACACACAGACACACTGAGCTAGCTAAATGGTGTAGAGGTTGTACACAGACACACTGAGCTAGCTAAATGGTGTAGAGGTTGCACACAGACACACTGAGCTAGCTAAATGGTGTAGAGGTAGAGGTTGTACACAGACACACTGAGCTAGCTAAATGGTGTAGAGGTAGAGGTTGTACACAGACACACTGAGCTAGCTAAATGGTGTAGAGGTTGTACACAGACACACTGAGCTAGCTAAATGGTGTA
>NC_060186.1:6837753-6860253 GCF_021184085.1 Oncorhynchus gorbuscha
CGCTCCTATTGACCAGAGCCCTGTGGACTGAGACATAATGCCCCTATCTGGGTGTCCGTGCTCCTTCGGTGTTCCTACTGGCCACAGGGTCGTTCTCCCTCCTCTCTCCCATCCTCCACCCCCAGGACCGTGCATTAGTTCTGGCTGCTTGGAGCCCAACAGAGCCTCACCTCCTAGATCACCCTGCAGACTCCAGGGACCCTCACGCTGCCACAGTTTCATCAATCTTCCCGTGCTGGCAGGCTACTGTGGCCCGTGGGGACGCCAGAATGGCCCCCGTCAGACATGGCCACCTGCCTTGAGCATTCAGAGAAGCAATAGAAGCTGCTCAGTGCTGTGTTCTTCAGACATGTAGTTACTACTGTACTGGGTTCCCTCCAGTTACTACTGTACTGGGTTCACACTACTACCTCCCTCCAGTTACTACTGTACTGGGTTCCCTCCAGTTACTACTGTACTGGGTTCCACTCTACCTCCCTCCAGTTACTACTGTACTGGGTTCCACTACTCCAGTTACTACTGTACTGGGTTCACACTACTACCTCCTCTCCAGTTACTACTGTACTGGGTTCCCTCCAGTTACTACTGTACTGGGTTCACACTACTACTACTGTACCCCACTCCAGTTACTACTGTACTGGGTTCACACTACTACCTCCCTCCAGTTACTACTGTTCACTGGGTTCCCTCCAGTTACTACTGTACTGGGTTCACACTACTACCTCCCTCCAGTTACTACTGTACTGGGTTCCCTCCAGTTACTACTGTACTGGGTTCACACTACTACCTCCCTCCAGTTACTACTGTACTGGGTTCCCTCCAGTTACTACTGTACTGGGTTCACACTGTTACTACTGTACTCCCTCCAGTTACTACTGTACTGGGTTCCCTACTACCCCAGTCCAGTTACTACTGTACTGGGTCCCCAGTTACTACTACTGGGTTCCCCACCTCCAGTTACTGCTGTACTGGCTTCACACTACTACCTCCCTCCAGTTACTACTGTACTGGGTTCCCTCCAGTTACTACTGTACTGGGTCCCCACTACTACCTCCAGTTACTGCTGTACTGGCTTCACACTACTACCTCCCTCCAGTTACTACTGTACTGGGTTCCCTCCAGTTACTACTGTACTGGGTCCCCACTACTACCTCCAGTTACTACTGTACTGGGTCCCCACTACTACCTCCAGTTACTACTGTACTGGGTCCCCACTACTACCTCCAGTTACTACTGTACTGGCTTCACACTACTACCTCCCTCCAGCCTCTTTTACACACTCTGATCAGTCATGTTGATCTAGACACACAGAGAGAGAGATGGGGAGAGAGAGAGATGGGGAGAGAGACAGAGATGGGGAGAGAGAGAGAGAGAGAGAGAGAGAGAGAGAGAGAGAGAGAGAGAGAGAGAGAGAGAGAGAGAGAGAGAGACAGAGAGTGTGTATGTGTGTGGCATTGTGTGTGTGTGTGTGTGTGTGTGTGTGTGTGTGTGTGTGTGTGTGTGTGTGTGTGTGTGTGTGTGTGTGTGTGTGTGTGTGTGTGTGTGTGTGTGTGTGTGTGTGTGTGTGTGTGTGTGTGTGTGTGTGTGTGTGTGTGTGTGTGTGTGTGTGTGTGTGTGTGTGTGTGTGAGAGCGTGATGGTTCAATGTACATTGTTGCTATGACTCTGCCTGGAGTGTTTAAAAAGGAACAATCACCTACCATCCTGCCACAGGCAAACTGCTAATATTATGTTATCAGAGGTCCCATCTCCACGCACCGCTAGGCTTAACATACAATAAACAAACCAGGCATGACACGCGTCAGCAGGGCTGATTCCACAACGGTGAGGCCAGCTAGGCTAATAACCATTATGGAAATAGGGGGTATTAATAGTTATTGAGTAATCCCTGCCACCTCTACCATCCAACACACTGTAAAGCTAAAGGTTGGTGAGTGTGTGTGTGCTAAATACCAATAATGGGTCATGTAAACCGGTCCTGAACACCATTTCTCTCATTGTTCCACAGTTATACTGAAATCCTGCCAGGTTATGTTCTGTCTACATGGTATCCTGTCTACATGGTATACTGCTGGGTTATGTTCTGTCAACATGGTATCCTGTCTACATGGTATACTGCTGGGTTATGTTCTGTCTACATGGTATCCTGTCTACATGGTATCCTGTTGGGTTATGTTCTGTCAACATGGTATCCTGTCTACATGGTATACTGTTGGGTTATGTTCTGTCTACATGGTATCCTGTCTACATGGTATCCTGTTGGGTTATGTTCTGTCAACATGGTATCCTGTCTACATGGTATCCTGCTGGGTTATGTTCTGTCTACATGGTATCCTGTCAGGTTATGTTCTGTCTACATGGTATCCTGTCTACATGGTATCCTGTCTACATGGTATACTGCTGGGTTATGTTCTGTCTACATGGTATCCTATCTACATGGTATCCTGTCTACATGGTATCCTGCTGGGTTATGTTCTGTCTACATGGTATCCTGTCTACATGGTATACTGCTGGGTTATGTTCTGTCTACATGGTATCCTATCTACATGGTATCATGTCTACATGGTATCCTGCTGGGTTATGTTCTGTCTACATGGTATCCTGCTGGGTTATGTTCTGTCTACATGGTATCCTATCTACATGGTATCCTGTCTACATGGTATCCTGTCTACAAGGTATACTGCTGGGTTATGTTCTGTCTACATGGTATCCTGTCTACATGGTATCATGTCTACATGGTATCCTGCTGGGTTATGTTCTGTCTACATGGTATCCTGTCTATGTGGTATCCTGTCTACATGATATCCTGCTGGGTTATGTTCTGTCTACATGGTATCCTGCTGGGTTATGTTCTGTCTACATGGTATCCTGTCAGGTTATGTTCTGTCTACATGGTATCCTATCTACATGGTATCCTATCTACATGGTATCCTGTCTACATGGTATCCTGCTGGGTTATGTTATTTCTACATGGTATCCTGTCTACATGGTATCCTGTCAGGTTATGTTCTGTCTACATGGTATCCTGTCTACATGGTATCCTGTCTACATGGTATCCTGCTGGGTTATGTTCTGTCTACATGGTATCCTGTCTACATGGTATCCTGTCTACATAGTATCCTGTCTACATGGTATCCTGTCAGGTTATGTTGGGTGTCTTAATGTTTAAAGTATCATACTGGGTTATGATCATACTGGGTTCTGGTCCTTCTGTAGCTCAGTTGGTAGAGCATGGCGCTTGTAACGCCAGGGTAGTGGGTTAAACTGCCGGACCATCTTAATGTTTAAATGTATGCACACATGACTGTATGATCCTTTGGATAAAATCGTCTGCTAAATGTCATATATTATTATTATTATATATTATTATAAACTGTTGGGTGTCTTAATGTTTAAAGTATCATACTGGGTTATGATCATACTGGGTTATGATCCTATAAATTGGGTTATCTTAATCATTTGGGTTATGATCATACTGGGTTATGATCTGCTCTCAGTATAAATTGTTGGTTATCTTAATGTTTAAATAAAGTATCATACTGGGTTATGATCCTACTGGGTTATGATCCTACTGGTTATCTTAATGTTATGATCCTACTGGGTTCTGCTCCAGTATAAAGTGTTGGGTGTCTTAATGTTTGAATAAGATGGCACAGCGGACAGGAATAATCACTAGGTGAAATGACGTGTGGGCAAATGACTGGTTTTAGTTCTTCCCTTCCCCTGAAGTCATGCTGGGTGAAGTGTGTGTGTGTGTGTGTGTGTGTGTGTGTGTGTGTGTGTGTGTGTGTGTGTGTGTGTGTGTGTGTGTGTGTGTGTGTGTGTGTGTGTGTGTGTGTGCGTGCGTGCGTGCGTGCGTGCGTGCGTGCGTGCGTGCGTGCGTGTGCGTGTGTGTGTGTGCGTGCGTGCGTGTGTGTGTGTGTCAGACCTGGGAAGACTATAGTTTTAACTACGCTTTGTTGGAAGTTAACTCTTTTATTTGAATGCGGATCCCCAAAAATTACAACTTTTCCTTATTATATTTCCTTTCCTTTCAACACATAATAGCCATATTTTGTAACTGTTAGCATTCTCAGTAACACTAAACATGAAACTGTTCTTGTTTCTATGTAATAAAACTGTGATTACTTATGGAGCAACATTTTATTTGTTGTTATATGATACTCTGGTAACTGCAGTTTAATTGAAGAGCAATGAGATTAGAGGTTTTTGTCACTACTGTAAACAAGAGGAATAGTGACTGTTCTTTATTCCACTTATGTAATAACGTCATTCGGGCGGCAGCGTAGCCTAGTGGTTAAGAGCGTTGGACTAGTAACCGGAAGGTTGCGAGTTCAAACCCCCGAGCTGACAAGGTACAAATCTGTCGTTCTGCCCCTGAGCAGGCAGTTAACCCACTGTTCCCAGGCCGTCATTGAAAATAAGAATATGTTCTTAACTGACTTGCCTGGTAAAATAAAAAAATATATAAAAAATATATATTAAAATGCCATTATAAATCCCTTTCCAAAGTCCTGTGTAACATCAATGTTGCTATTGTTATAATCGCAAAATGACTCCCATATATACAAGACCTGGATGTCAAGTGTCTGGCGGATTACCTTGTCTCTCTCATGAGGAACACATATCTGTTCGCCATTTTAAATCTCATTGTGAACATATATCTCTATCTATCTGTAAAGCTGAAAAAGCGGCCTGCTTTACCGCTGAGGGGATCCCTCATTCTAGGATTTATGCTCCAGTGGAGTCCTAATAGTCAAATTGATAAACGACACCCTCGATAAAGACGAGCAATAATGACTGTATAACAATCGGCAGTTCAAAGTACTGATTCACCCTCTGCTACACTGAGTGTGCGACATCACATTAAGAACACCTTCCTAATAGTCAGTTGCACCCAGGTTCTCTCTTGCCCCTCAGAACAGCCTCAATTCATCGAATTCGTGGACTCCACAAGGTGTGGAAAGCGTTCCACCACAAACGTGTTAATTTGGCTGGATGTCCTTTGGCCATTCTTCATACATTTACATTTACATTTAAGTCATTTAGCAGAGCGACTCTTATACATGGAAACTGTTGAGCAACCCAGCAGCGTTGAAGGTGCTGGGTCTTGCATTCAGCCTGGAAGAGTGGTGCCAAGGATAAGCACAACAGCCCGTGTGTGCCTGCTCTGGAGGTACCAATTCAGCCTGGAAGAGTGGTGCCAAGGATCCAGCATCCTGTGCCTCAGCGCTCTGGAGGTACCAGGCTAAAGTGGGCATTCAGCCTGTTCCTGTGCCTGCTCCACAGGGAACCTGCAGCAATGGTCCCAGTCCGGGGGCCTCCGTGACGGTCCCCCAGTCTGAGTGTCCCCAGTCCTGGGCCTACCCCAGTCCTGGGCCTGCGGAGAGGGTCCCCGTGTTCTAGAGGTTCTGGCTGGATGTGCCCACCCGGACCCTCCCCTATAGTGTCAGGTTTGCCGGAGTCTGCACCTTTGGGGGGGTACTGTCACGCCCTGACCTTAGAGATATTTTTATTCTCTATGTTTGGTTGGTCAGGGTGTGACTCTCTATGTTCTTTATTTCTATGTTTTGGCCGGGGTATGGTTCTCATTCAGGGACAGGTGTCTAATCGTTGTCTCTGATTGGGAATCATACTTAGGCAGCCTGTTTTGCCACCTTAGTTTTGTGGGATGTTGTTTTTGTACAGCTCTGTGTCGCCTACCGAATGTTACATTCCTTTTCCTTTGTTTTTAGGTGTTCATTTTTAATAAGGACAAAATGTACGCCTACAACGCTGCACCTTGGTCCCATCATTTCCACGAGCGTAACAGTGTGTGAGGAGTGGACCTGGTTCTAGATCACAGAGCCATTCAATTAACTGTTGTTCAATGAACAAACATTTACCTCCTCTCATCTCCCACATACATCCACCTCCACCTCCAAAGCCCTAAGAAGCCTCCTCTCCCACATACATCCACCTCCACATCCACAGCCCTAAGAAGCCTCCTCTCATCTCCCACATACATCCACATCCACAAGAGGCCTCATCTCCCACATACATCCACCTCCACCTCCACAGCTCTAAGAAGCCTCCTCTCATCTCACACATACATCCACCTCCACCTCCACAGCCCTAAGAAGCCTCCTCTCATCTCACACATACATCCACATCCACCTCCACAGCTCTAAGAAGCCTCCTCTCATCTCACACATACATCCACCTCCACCTCCACAGCCCTAAGAAGCCTCCTCTCATCTCACACATACATCCACCTCCACCTCCACAGCTCTAAGAAGCCTCCTCTCATCTCACACATACATCCACCCCCTCCACAGCCCTAAGAAGCCTCCTCTCATCTCACACATACATCCACAGCCCTAAGAAGCCTCCTCTCATCTCACACATACATCCACATCCACCTCCACATCCACAGCCCTAAGAAGCAACTTCTCGTCTCTTGAGTGTACATCCACAGGAAAACAGAGATGACTTTAGGCTATTTAACTTACAAACATAAAGCTGAATGGTGATCGATTTTCACAGGAGGATTTGCACCTCAAATGTACTTCAAATAGCAACATTTTACTGCAATCTCCTTAGGGATAAAGGAATCCTGCCTATCAGACTGCAGGGAGACAGAGATGTTCATTTTCAATGCATCGAGAGACAGAATACAGTAACTGTAACTACAGTAGTGTCATAGAATAGAGTTGGACCAATAGAATGACATCTTGACATTCTAAGAGACAGCATAACTACAGTAGTGTCATAGAATTCTAACAGAATGACATAATTCTAAGAGACAGCATAACTACAGTAGTGTCATCTTGACATTCTAAGAGACAGTATAACTACAGTAGTGTCATCTGGACATTCTAACAGACAGTATAACTACAGTAGTGTCATCTGGACATTCTAACAGACAGTATAACTACAGTAGTGTCATCTGGACATTCTAACAGACAGTATAACTACAGTAGTGTCATCTGGACATTCTAACAGACAGTATAACTACAGTAGTGTCATCTGGACATTCTAACAGACAGTATAACTACAGTAGTGTCATCTGGACATTCTAACAGACAGTATAACTACAGTAGTGTCATCTGGACATTCTAACAGACAGTATAACTACAGTAGTGTCATCTGGACATTCTAACAGACAGTATAACTACAGTAGTGTCATCTGGACATTCTAACAGACAGTATAACTACAGTAGTGTCATCTGGACATTCTAACAGACAGTATAACTACAGTAGTGTCATCTGGACATTCTAACAGACAGTATAACTACAGTAGTGTCATCTGGACATTCTAACAGACAGTATAACTACAGTAGTGTCATCTGGACATTCTAACAGACAGTATAACTACAGTAGTGTCATCTGGACATTCTAACAGACAGCATAACTACAGTAGTGTCATCTGGACATTCTAACAGACAGTATAACTACAGTAGTGTCATCTGGACATTCTAACAGACAGTATAACTACAGTAGTGTCATCTGGGCATTCTAACAGACAGCATAACTACAGTAGTGTCATCTGGGCATTCTAACAGACAGTATAACTACAGTAGTGTCATCTGGACATTCTAACAGACAGTATAACTACAGTAGTGTCATCTGGACATTCTAACAGACAGTATAACTACAGCATAACTACAGTAGTGTCATCTGGACATTCTAACAGACAGTATAACTAACTAGTAGTGTCATCTGGACATTCTAACAGACAGTATAACTACAGCATAACTACAGTAGTGTCATCTGGAAATTCTAACAGACAGTATAACTCACAGTATGTATTGTGACATAGTGTCATCTGGTTCTAACAGACAGTATAACTACAGTAGTGTCATCTGGACATTCTAACAGACAGTATAACAGTATGTCATCTGTTGACAGTATAACTACAGTAGTGTCATCTGGACATTCTAACAGACAGCTATAACTTCAGTAGTGTCATCTGGACATTCCCCAACAGACAGTATAACTCATGGCATCAACTACAGTCCATTTCATGTGAGTTTTCTAACAGATGTATAACTACAGTAGTGTCATAACTGGACATTCTAACAGACAGTATAACTACAGCATAACTACAGTAGTGTCATCTGGACATTCTAACAGACAGTATAACTCAGTAGTGTCATCTGACATTATAGACAGTCTACAGTAGTGTCATCTGAAACATTCTAACAGACAGTATAACTACAGTAGTGTCATCTGGGCATTCTAACAGATAGTATAACTACAGTAGTGTCATCTGGACATTCTAACAGACAGTATAACTTCAGCATAACTACAGTAGTGTCATCTGGAATTCTAACAGACAGTATAACCACTGGAGTGTCATCTTTGGAATGAAGGTGTCAGACAGACAGTATAACTACAGTAGTGTCATCTGGACATTCTAACAGACAGTATAACTACAGTAGTGTCATTCATTTAGCCCAGCATAACTGTCACTATGTGTGTCATAGGTAAGAGTGTGACCAATAGAATGACATCATCATTGTGTTTTGTGATATGGACATACAGTTTGGGATGGAACTTTAACTCCAACAGGAGTCTGCAGCTAGACTGTGATTAGACTCAGTGTCTGTGAATGGTTGAAATGTTAACAATGAAGAGAGACTGTTTCCCTTCTGTGCTCTGCATCACAATGTGGACAAACCTTTCCTCAAAGAGCTCATAGCATCAGACTAAGTATCCATTTCATGTGAGTTTTTGACTGATGTTACTCTCGTGTGATGATGAGATAACTTGCCAGGTGTTATCTCCACAAGATAATGCCTAGGCTTTAGCTCAGCTGGTTAACACAGTGTTGTGACAGGAGACCCCGGACTCCGACCCAGACAGCCAGACACCAGAGCTAACACAGAAACACACATCCTAGCATCAAACCCTGTTGCCTTTGTTTACTTTGCAAAGAGCAGAGAGAGACCATTCTACTGAGAATATTCTGGCCCCGATTCTATTCCACAGAGAGGGAGAAATATTTCAGCTGGAACAAGAAGAACCATAAATGTTAGACCACTGAGACATCTTTGGAATGAAGGAGGAGAAAGAAGAACGGAGGAGAAGAATAAAGACAAGAAGAAGAGAAGTAGAGGTCATTCATTTAGCGTGTGTGTGTGTGTGTATGCGTGTGTGTGTGTGTGCCAGTTGTTTTGCTGTGTCTCCTAACACTAAGACAAACGAAGGGGAAGTTAGGAGCGGATCGCCCTGTTTACCAAATTCATTTTAAATAGCTTTTGATTACTGTGCCGTAACCGTGCCGAGAGCCTGATAACTCTCATAACACTGTTATTGTCAGGCTTGATATACCCAACAAACTGTTCACGGATAGAATCAACAACACAGACCTAATCCACTGAGAGAAGGAGAGGGAGAGAGGGAGAGAGAGAGAAAGAGAGGAAGAGAGAGAGAGAGAGAGAGAGAGAGAGAGAGAGAGAGAGAGAGAGAGAGAGAGAGAGAGAGAGAGAGAGAGAGAGACAGAGAGTCAGTGAGAGAGAGTCGGAGAGAGTCAGAACCAGAGACAGAGAGAGAGAGAGAGAGGGAGAGGAGAGAGAGAGAGAGAGAGAGCAACTGTCTGTCTGTCTGTCTGTCTGCTGGATGCCCCAGGAGTCTAGTCACCTGCAGCAGTACATTCACAGGGTGGCTGTACTCAGATCTGTTTTAAACACATCAGATACTGTCCAGTCTCCATGGTGATACTGTACTCAGATCTGTTTTAAACACATCCGATACTAACCAGTCTCCATGGTGATACTGTAGAACATCCTGTTATAAACTAGTTGTAACACGGTGGGAACTACTGACCTGTTACTGTGTCTTTAACACACGGTGGAGAACTACTGACCTGTTACTGTGTCTTTAACACACGGTGGAGAACTACTGACCTGTTACTGTGTCTTTAACACACGGTGGAGAACTACTGATCTGTTACTGTGTCTTTAACACACGGTGGAGAACTACTGACCTGTTACTGTGTCTTTAACACACGGTGGAGAACTACTGATCTGTTACTGTGTCTTTAACACACGGTGGAGAACTACTGACCTGTTACTGTGTCTTTAACCCACGGTGGAGAACTACTGACCTGTTACTGTGTCTTTAACCCACGGTGGAGAACTACTGATCTGTTACTGTGTCTTTAACCCACGGTGGAGAACTACTGATCTGTTACTGTGTCTTTAACCCACGGTGGAGAACTACTGACCTGTTACTGTGTCTTTAACCCACGGTGGAGAACTACTGACCTGTTACTGTGTCTTTGACCCACGGTGGAGAACTACTGATCTGTTACTGTGTCTTTAACCCACGGTGGAAAACTACTGACCTGTTACTGTGTCTTTAACACACGGTGGAGAACTACTGACCTGTTACTGTGTCTTTAACCCACGGTGAGAACTACTGATCTGTTACTGTGTCTTTAACCCACGGTGGAGAACTACTGATCTGTTACTGTGTCTTTAACCCACGGTGGAGAACTACTGACCTGTTACTGTGTCTTTAACCACGGTGGAGAACTACTGATCTGTTACTGTGTCTTTAACACACGGTGGAGAACTACTGATCTGTTACTGTGTCTTTAACCCACGGTGTAGAACTACTGACCTGTTGTTTACACATCTGACTCAGACTAGGATTATTGTTCCTCAGTTACTGTCACCCATTTCCCAAACAGCCCATAAAGAAGGACCTATTCTCAGCCTCTTATCTTCTATTGGTCTTTAACTGCCACAGGTGTGTGAACTACTGATCTGTTGTGTGTCTTTAACCCACGGTGGAGAACTACTGACCTGTTACTGTGTGTTTAACCCACGTGGAGAACTGTGACCTGTTACTGTGTGTTTAACCCACGTGTGGAGAACTACTGTGTGTGTGTGTGTGTGTGTGTGTGAACTATGACCTGTTACTGTTCTTTAACCCACAATGTGTGTGCATGAGAACTAATGAATCATGATGAAACAAAAACAGTATGAAAAATTGACCTGATATGTGGTTTGTGTAATTGTTGGGAACTGGCTGTGTTGTGTGTGTGTGTGCGTGTGCGTGTGCGTGTGCGTGTGCGTGTGCGTGTGTGTGTGTGTGTGTGTGTGTGAACTGTGTATGTGTTACTGTTGTTTTAACCCAGGTGGATTGAACTACTTGACAATGAACAGATCTCAGATGGAAATCACGGTGGAGAACTACTGACAGAGACTGAGAGTTTAACAGAGGTGGAGAGACTACTGAGAGTCAGAGAGTGAGAGAACAAAGGTGAGAACTACTGACAGAGAGTCAGAGAGACAGACGGTGGAGAACTACTGAGAGACTGTGTCTTTAACCCACGGTGGAGAACTAGAGACCTGTTACTGTGTCTTTAACCGTGGTGAGGGAACTAGAGACCTGTTACTGTGTCTTTAACACACGGTGGAGAACTACTGATCTGTTGTGAGGGAAAGCGAGAGAGACAGACACATCTGACTCAGACTAGGGAAAGAGAGAGTTCGTGTGATAAGTCAGAGTTTGAGGGAACAGAGAGAAAGGACCTAGAGCCTCTTAGAGAGAGAGGTCTTTCTGCCGTGTGTGGGGAAAGAGAGAGTGTGTGTGTGAAAAAGAGAGTGAGAGAGAGCGTGTGAGGGAAAGAGAGAGTGTGAGAGAGTGTGTGAGGGAAAAAGAGTGAGAGGGAGGGGGAAAGAGAGGGAGAGAGTGAGAGTGGAAAGTGTTGAGAGGTGTGGGAGAGTGATGAATGGGGATGTTTGGAACTCACAGGCTCATAGAAGGCAAAAAGAGGGATTATTTACACTATGTTTTGTGTAAGTTGGAGGTTGGCCATTGATGTGTGATCCAGCCAGAGTGTTTCTGCCCCCTTATAGTATGTACAAACAATACTGCACTCTGAAAACACAGTATGTATATACAGTACAGCACTCTGAAAACACACAGTGTGTATATACAGTACTGCACTCTGAAAACACACAGTATGTATATACAGTACTGCACTCTGAAAACACACAGTATGTATATACAGTACTGTAGCACTCTGAAAACACACAGATCTACAGTACATCACTCTGAAAACACAGTATGTATATACAGTAGAGCACTCTGAAAACACACAGTATGTATATACAGTACAGCACTCTGAAAACACACAGTATGTAGATACAGTACAGCACTTTGAAAACACACAGTATGTATATACAGTACTGCACTCTGAAAACACACAGTATGTATATACAGTACAGCACTCTGAAAACACACAGTATGTATATACAGTACTGCACTCTGAAAACATACAGTATGTATATACAGTACTGCACTCTGAAAACACACAGTATGTATATACAGTACTGCACTCTGAAAACACACAGTATGTATATACAGTACTGCACTCTGAAAACACACAGTATGTATATACAGTACAGCACTCTGAAAACACACAGTATGTATGTACAGCACTCTGAAAACAAAGACAGTAGGTATGTATATACAGTACAGCACTGAAAAACACACAGTATGTATATACAGTACAGCACTCTGAAAACACACAGTATGTATATACAGTACTGCAATAGCTTCATAACCTGCAACACTATTTGATGAATACAATTAAGCAATAAGGCACATGGGGGTGTGGTATATGGCCAATATACCACGGCTCAGGGCTGTTCTTATCAACAACGCAACACAGAGTGCCTGGACACAGCCCTCAGCCCTGGTATATTAGCAATAAACCACAGCGGTGCCTTATTGCTATTATAAACTGGTTACCAACGTAATTAGAGCATTACAAATTAATGGTATACGGTCTGATATACCATGACTTTCAGCCAATCAGCATTCAGGGCTCCAACCACCCAGTTTATAATATACAGTACAGTGTATTCAGACCCCTTGAGGTTGTCCATTGATGTGTGATCCAGCCAGAGGTATTTCAGACCCCTTACAGTACAGTGTATTCAGACAGCACTTGAAATACAGTGTATTCAGACCCCTTACAGTACAGTGTACTCAGACCCCATACAGTATGTATATACAGTACAGCACTCAGACCCCACACAGTACAGTGTATTCAGACCCCTTACAGTACAGTGTATTCAGACCCCTTACAGTACAGTGTATTAGACCCCTACAGTACAGTGTACTCAGACCCCTTACAGTACAGTGTATTCAGACCCTTACAGTACAGTGTATTCAGACCCCACAGTACAGTGTATTCAGACCCTTACAGTACAGTGTATATACAGTACAGTGCACTCTGAATACACACAGTACAGTGTATTCAGACCCTTGAAAACAGTACAGTATAGTATACCCCTTACAGTACAGTGTAGTCAGACCCCTTACAGTACAGTGTATTCAGACCCACTTACAGTACAGTGTATTCAGACCCCTTAAAGTACAGTGTATTCAGACCCCTTACAGTACAGTGTATTCAGACCCCGTTACAGTACAGTGTAGTCAGACCCTTAAAGTACAGTGTATTCAGACCCCTTACAGTACAGTGTATTCAGACCCCACAGTACAGTGTATATCAGACCCCAGTACTCTATTCAACCCCTTACAGTACAGTGTGTATAGACCCTTACAGCACTCTGACACAGTACAGTGTAAGACCCCTTACAGTACAGTGTATTACAGACCCACTTACAGTACAGTGTATTCAGACCCCTTACAGTACAGTGTATTCAGACCCCTTACAGTACAGTGTATTCAGACTGCACTTACAGTACAGTGTATTCAGACCCCTTACAGTACAGTGTAATCAGACTTACAGTACAGTGTAGTCAGACCCCTTACAGTACAGTGTATTCAGACCCCTTACAGTACAGTGTATTCAGACCCCTTACAGTACAGTGTATTCAGACCCCTTACAGTACAGTGTATTCAGACCCCTCAGTACAGTGTATTCAGACCCCTTACAGTACAGTGTATTCAGACCCCTTACAGTACAGTGTAGTCAGACCCCTTACAGTACAGTGTATTCAGACCCCTTACAGTACAGTGTATTTCAGACCCCTTACAGTACAGTGTATTCAGACCCCCAGTACAGTGTAGTCAGACCCCTTACAGTACAGTGTATTCAGACCCCTTACAGTACAGTGTATTCAGACCCCTTACAGTACAGTGTATTCAGACCCCTTACAGTACAGTGTATTCAGACCCCTTACAGTACAGTGTAGTCAGACCCTTACAGTACAGTGTATTCAGACCCCTTACAGTACAGTGTATTCAGACCCCTTACAGTACAGTGTATTCAGACCCTTAACTCCACATTTTGATACATTACAGCCGCATTCTAAAATTGATACCCATAATGACAAAGTAAAGACAGGTTTTGTGCAAATGAAATTTGTGCAAATGTATATATATATATCTATATATATAAAATATATATAAAAATGGAAATATCCCTTTTACATAAGTATTCAGACCCTTTACTCAGTACTTTGTTGAAGCACCTTTGGCAGTGATTACAGCCTCAATTCTTCTTTGGTACGACGCTACAAGCTTGGTACACCTGTATTTGAGGAGGTTCTCCCGTTCTTCTCTGCAGATCTTCTCAAGCTCTGTCAGGTTGGATGGGAGCATCGCTGCACAGCTATTTTCAGGTCTCTCCAGAGATGTTCAATCGGGTTCAAGTCCTGGCTCTGGCTGGGCCACTCAAGGACATTCAGAGACCACTCCTGCGTTGTCTTGGCTGTGTGCTTAAGGTCTTTGTCCTGTTGGAATGTGAACATTCGCAGGCCCCTTTCTGAGGTCCTGAGCGCTCTGGAGCAGATCTCTCTGTACTTTTCTCTGTTCATCTATCCCTCAATCCTGACTAGTCTCCCAGTCCCTGCCACTGAAAAACGTCCCCACAGCATGACATTGCGACCACCATGCTTCACCGTAGGGATGGTGCCAGGTTTCCTCCAGATGTGACGCTTGGCATTTAGGAGAAAGAGTTCATTATTGGTTTCATCAGAGCAGAGAACCTTGTTTTTCATGGTCTGATAGTCCTTTAGTGCCTTTTGTCAAACTCCAAGCAGGCTGTCATGTGCCTTTTACTGAGGACTGGCTTCCATCTGGCCACTACCATAAAGGCCTAATTGGTGGAGTGCTACAGAGATGGTTGTCCTTCTGGAAGGTTCTCCCATCTCCACAGAGGACCTCTGGAGCTCTGTCAGAGTGACCATTGGGTTCTTGGTCACCTCCCTGACCAAGGCCCTGCTCCCCAGATTGCTCAGTTTGTCCTGGCGGCCAGCTCTAGGAAGAGTCTTGGTGGTTCCAAACTTCTTCCATTTAACAATGATAGAAACCACTGTGTCCTTGGGGACATTCAACGCTGCAGAAATGTTTTGGTGCCCTTCCCCCGATCTGTGCCTCGACACAATCCTGTCTCGGAGCTCTACAGACACTTCCTTTGACCTCATGGCTTGGTTTTTGCTCTGACCTGCACTGTCAACTGTGGGAGCTTTATATAGACAGGTGTGTGCCTTTCCAAATCATGTCCAATCAATTGAATTTACCACAGGTGGACTGTAATCAAGTTGTAGAAACATCTCAAGGGTGATAAATGGAAACAGGATGCACCTGAGCTCAATTTCGAGTCTCATAGTAAAGGGTCTGAATACTTATGTAAATAAGGTATTTAACAAAATATATATATATATATATTCAAAAATGTCTAAAACCTGTTTTCACTTTGTTATTATGCTGTATTGTATGTATATTGATGAGGGGAAAAGTTATATAGTCCATTTTAGAATAAAGGCTGTAACGTACAACATGTGGAACAAGTGAAGGGGTCTGAATACTCCCGAGTGCACTGTAAACACCAAGCATCAACGAGACGTGATGAGTCCCAAATGGCACCCTATTCCCTACGATCTGTCCCAAATGACACCCTATTCCCTACGATCTGTCCCAAATGACACTCTATTCCCTACGATCTGTCCCAAATGGCACCCTATTCCCTACGATCTGTCCCAAATGGCACCCTATTCCCTACTGTCTGTCCCAAATGGCACCCTATTCCCTACGATCTGTCCCAAATGACACTCCCTATTCCCTACGATCTGTCCCAAATGGCACCCTGGTCCCAAATGACACCTATTCCCTAGGATCTGTCCCAAATGGCACCCTATTCCCTACGATCTGTCCCAAATGACACCCTATTCCCTACGATCTGTCCCAAATGACACCCTATTCCCTACGATCTGTCCCAAATGGCACCCTATTCCCTAAGAGTACTTCTTTAACCAGGGCCCTCTCAGTAAGGATCAGAAGTAGTGCATCATACAGGGAACAGGGTCTGGAAGGATCGCGGCAGGTTTTAATGTTAAATCTTCTCCACACGTCTTTACAACAGCAGCAGCTTGTTCCTTTCAGTTGAAGGAGACTATTGGGAGAGATATGTCTGTTTAACTCTCTGTCTCTCTCTCTCTCTCTCTCTCTCTCTCTCTCTCTCTCTCTCTCTCTCTCTCTCTCTCTCTCTCTCTCTCTCTCTCTCTCTCTCTCTCTCTTTCTTTCTCTCTCTCACTCTCTCTCTCTTTCTCTCTCTCTCTCACTCTCTCTCTCTCTCTCTCTCTCTCTCTCTCTCTCTCACTCTCTCTCTCTCTCTCTCTCTCTCTCTCTCTCTCTCTCTCTCTCTCTCTCTCTCTCTCTCTCTCTCTCTCTCTCTCTCTCTCTCTCTCTCTCTCTCTCTCTCTCTCTCTCTCTCTCTCTCTCTCTCTCTCTCTCTATCTCACTCTCTCTCTCTCTGGGTTTGAGTCTTGTTTTAAAATAAACAGAAGCCGACTGTCAGACTCCCTTATCCCAGATCTCTGCCTGGTGCTGGATGTCTAATTACACATCGATGTACTATTAACATCTGGTCTTTGCTGCGGCGGAGGAAACAGTGGAACACACCAGGAACACTGTCCTATCATTCTGTGTGTGTGTGTGTGTGTGTGTGTGTGTGTGTGTGTGTGTGTGTGTGTGTGTGTGTGTGTGTGTGTGTGTGTGTGTGTGTGTGTGTGTGTGTGTGTGTGTGTGTGTGTGTGTGTGTGTGTGTGTGTGTGTGTGTGTGTGTGTGTGTGTGTGTGTGTGTGTGTGTGTGTGTGTGTGTGTGTCCAACACAGCCAAAACAGCTAGGGGTACTTATTGCTAACACAAACAACATGTTTATACAGTTCATTACCATTGTGTGATATACAGGGGAGACCCCATAGGAGAGCCTTAAAGGGGCAGTGCTGTATTTTGAGACATATGCATCAGAATATGCATCAGAAGCCAATAGACAGAGTGTAGCCTACATTTTAATCTGATCCTCTCTAGTAAAAAAACATGTTTTAATGCATTTTATTTTGTAAAGTGGTTCCTTGGATCATACAATGATGTAGAAATGGTCTTTCAGGCCTTTTCTGAGGCGGGGGACAAGTTACTTGAGCTTTCAGAGAAACACATCTGGTAACCAAAGGACAAGCCCCAGTCAACCCCAGGGCTGAGACAAGCTGTGTTACCACCTCTGGCCACTGGGGGAGCTGTTTGCTAGGAACCATAGACAGAGTGGGGAGAATGGGAAGGTGAAAAGTGTGATCCAGAAACGTAAAGTTACAACACTCACCTGGTATAATGTATAGTGACACTCTACAGAAACACTAGTCTCTGACATTTACCAGTTACTACACTGACCTGGTCTAACGTATAGGTTACACTAGTTACTACACTGACCTGGTCTAATGTATAGGTTACACTAGTTACTACACTGACCTGGTCTAACGTTAGGTTACACTAGTTACTACACTGACCTGGTCTAATGTATAGGTTACACTAGTTACTACACTGACCTGGTATAATGTATAGGTTACACTAGTTACTACACTGACCTGGTCTAATGTAACTAGTTACTAGGTCTAATGTATAGGTTACACTAGTTACTACACTGACCTGGTCTAACCACTGTTACTACACTGACCTGGTATAATGTATAGGTTACACTAGTTACTACACTGACCTGGTATAATGTATAGATTACACTAGTTACTACACTGACCTGGTCTAACGTATAGGTTACACTAGTTACTACACTGACCTGGTATAATGTATAGGTTACACTAGTTACTACACTGACCTGGTATAATGTATAGGTTACACTAGTTACTACACTGACCTGGTCTAACGGGTTACACTAGTTACAACACTGACCTGGTCTAACGTAGGTTACACTAGTTACTACACTGACCTGGTCTAATGTATAGGTTACACTAGTTACTACACTGACCTGGTATAATGTATAGGTTACACTAGTTACTACACTGACCTGGTATAATGTATAGGTTACACTAGTTACTACACTGACCTGGTCTAATGTATAGGTTACACTAGTTACTACACTGACCTGGTATAATGTATAGGTTACACTAGTTACAACACTGACCTGGTCTAACGTATAGGTTACACTAGTTACTACACTGACCTGGTCTAATGTATAGGTTACCAAGGTTACCAAGGGTTACATATGAGAGTGAAGGTCTAGAAATCCAGTGAAATCCCTCCCTCCCTCCCTCCGCCACTCCCTCTCTCCATCCATCCATTCATCCATCCATCCATCCATCCATCCATCCATCCATCCATCCATTCATCCAACTGTTAAACTGTTGTCCTCTCTTAACCAACTTTATGTCTTCCCAATGCTGCATTGTGTTTCCAAGGCAACAGGCTGGTAAATTTAGAGACTGAGTGGTACATTGTGTGTGTGTGTGTGTTTCCATTTGTGTATGTGTGTGGGTGCGTGCATGATGTGTATGTGTGTAGGAAGGAGAGATGGTGTTAAAAATACCTAATGGAACATGTGAGACAGATAACAGTGAATAACAGATGCAAACAGGTGATATTAAAAACTTGAGCCCTGACATGATGTCCTGAACCCTGACATGATGTCCTGAACCCTGACATGATGTCCCTGAACCCTGACATGATGTCCTGAACCCTGACATGATGTCCTGAACCCTGATGATGTCCTGAACCCTGACATGATGTCCTGAACCCTGACATGATGTCCTGAACCCTGACATGATGTCCTGAACCCTGACATGATGTCCTGAACCCTGACATGATGTCCTGAACCCTGACATGATGTCCTGACATGATGTCCTGAACCCTGACATGATGTCCTGAACCCTGACATGATGTCCTGAACCCTGACATGATGTCCTGAACCCTGACATGATGTCCTGAACCCTGACATGATGTCCTGAACCCTGACATGATGTCCTGAACCCTGACATGATGTCCTGAACCCTGACATGATGTCCTGAACCCTGACATGATGTCATGATGTGTCCTGAACCCTGACATGATGTCCTGAACCCTGACATGATGTCCTGAACCCTGACATGATGTCCTGAACCCTGACATGATGTCCTGAACCCTGACATGATGTCCTGAACCCTGACATGTTGTCCTGACATGTTGTCCTGACATGTTGTCCTGAACCCTGACATGATGTCCTGAACCCTGACATGATGTCCTGAACCCTGACATGATGTCCTGAACCCTGACATGATGTCCTGAACCCTGACATGATGTCCTGAACCCTGACATGATGTCCTGAACCCTGACATGATGTCCTGAACCCTGACATGATGTCCTGAACCCTGACATGATGTCCTGAACCCTGACATGATGTCCTGAACCCTGACATGATGTCCTGAACCCTGACATGATGTCCTGAACCCTGACATGATGTCCTGAACCCTGGCATGTTGTCCTGACATGTTGTCCTGAACCCTGACATGATGTCCTGAACCCTGACATGATGTCCTGAACCCTGACATGATGTCCTGAACCCTGACATGATGTCCTGAACCCTGACATGATGTCCTGAACCCTGACATGATGTCCTGACATGTTGTCCTGACATGTTGTCCTGAACCCTGACATGATGTCCTGAACCCTGACATGATGTCCTGAACCCTGACATGATGTCCTGAACCCTGGCATGTTGTCCTGACATGTTGTCCTGACATGTTGTCCTGAGCCCTGACATGTTGACCTGAGCCCTGACATGTTGTCCTGAACCCTGACATGATGTCCTGACATGTTGTCCTGACATGTTGTCCTGACATGTTGCCCTGACATGTTGTCCTGACATGTTGTCCTGACATGTTGTCCTGAACCCTGACATTGTTCCTGAACCCTGACATGTTGACCTGAGCCCTGACATGTTGTCCTGACATGTTGTCCTGACATGTTGTCCTGACATGTTGTCCTGACATGTTATCCTGACATGTTGTCCTGACATGTTGTCCTGACATGTTGTCCTGACATGTTGTCCTGACATGTTATCCTGACATGTTGTCCTGACATGTTGTCCTGACATGTTGTCCTGGGCCCTGACATGTTGTCCTGGGCCCTGACATGTTGTCCTGAGCCCTGACATGTTGTCCTGACATGTTGTCCTGCTTGGGTATCTGGGTGACACTTCTACTGTCACCAGTCTTCTGACCCCTCGTCCCGTCACTATGCCCTTATTTGGGCAGACATGTCTCCCTCTCTCCTGAGTGAATGGGAGCAGAACAGGCTGTTACCCAGAGGTACAGATAGACAGGAAGTGTGTGTGACAGCAGAAGGACCAGGTTCACAGCATGGTCAGCCAACACAGGAAGTGTGTGTGAAAAATGCTATTTTAGGCTAAGGGGTTAGGGGTTGGGTTAGGGTTACAATTAGGGTTAGAATTAAGGTTAGGGTTAGGAGAGGGTTGGGTTAGGGTTAGGAGAGGGTTGGGTTAGGGTTAAGGGTTAGGGGTTAGGAGTTACTGTTATGTTTAGGGTTAGGAGAGGGTTGGGTTGGGGTTAAGGTTAGGGGTTAAGGTTAGGGTTAGGAGTTACTGTTAGGTTTAGGGTTAGGAGTTACTGTTAGGTTTAGGGTTAGGAGAGGGTTGGGTTAGGGTTAGGGGTTAGGGTTAGGGTTAGGTTTATGGTTAGGTTAAGGGTTAAGGTTAGGGTTCTTAAATGTAGGGTTAGAGGTTAGGAAAAATAGGATTTTGAATGGGAAACAATTATTGAGTCCCCACAAGGATAGCAAAACAAGAGTGTGCGTGTGTGTTTGTGTGTGTGTGTGTGTGTGTTTGTGTAACACTGTTACACTGAATGTAATTACAGCCCCACTCCACCCACGGTCTTCATTGACCCGGGGGGGGGGGGGGGGTCAAAGTTCACAGCCACAGGCCTCTCTGGACATTCACACTCCATCTCCATTGATGGCTCTCTGTAATAGGGCCAGCCCTCCTGTCAGGAGGTTGAAGAAATTTGGCTTGTCATCGAAACAACTCAAAAACTGTTACAGATACACAATCGAGAGCATCCTGTCGGGCTGTATCACCGCCTGGTACGGCAACTGCTCCGCCCACAACCGTAAGGCTCTCCAGAGGGTTGTGAGGTCTTCACAATGCATCACCAGGGGCAAACTACCTGCCCTCCAGGACACCTACACCACCCGATGTCACAGGAAGGCCAAAAAGATCATCGAGGACAACAACCACTCGAGCCACTGCCTGTTCACCCCGCTATTATACAGAAGGTGAGGTCAGTACAGGTGCATCAAACCTGGGACCGAGAGACTGAAAAACAGCTCCTATCTCAAGGCCATCAGACTGTTAAACAGCCACCACTAACATTGAGTGGCTGCTGCCAACACACTGACTCATCTCCAGCCACTTTAACAATAAAACATTGAATGTAATGGATGTATCACTAGTCACTTTATATAATGTTTACATACATTACTCATCTCATATGTATATACTGTACTCTATACCATCTACTGCATCTTTATGTAATACATGTATCACTACCACTTAATATAATGTTTACATACCCTACATTACTCATATCATATATATACTGTTCTCTATACCATCTACTGCATCTTTATGTAATACATGTATCACTACCCCATAATATAATGTTTACATAACCTACATTACTCATCTCAGATGTATATACTGTACTCTATACCATCTACTGCATCTTTATGTAATACATGTATCACTACCACTTAATATAATGTTTACATACCCTACATTACTCATCTCAGATGTATATACTGTACTCTATACCATCTACTGCATCTTTATGTAATACATGTATCACTACCACTTAATATAATGTTTTACATAACCTACATTACTCATCTCATATGTATATACTGTACTCTATACCATCTACTGCATCTTTATGTAATACATGTATCACTACCACTTAATATAATGTTTTACATAACCTACATTACTCATCTCATATGTATATACTGCTCTATACCATCTACTGCATCTTGCCTATGCTGTTCGGCCATCGCTCATCCATATATTTATATGTACATATTCTTATTCATTCCTTTACACTTGTGTGTATAAAGGTAGTTGTTGTGAAATTGTTAGATTACTTGTTAGATATCACTGCACGGTCGGAACTAGAAGCACAAGCATTTCGCTACACACACATTAACATCTGTAACCATGTGTATGTGACCAATATAATTGGATTTGATTTGACAC
>NC_060186.1:6870253-6880253 GCF_021184085.1 Oncorhynchus gorbuscha
CTCTCTCTCTTTCTTCCCCCCTCTCTCTCTCTTCCCCCTCTCTCTCTTTCTTCCCCCTCTCTAAAACATTACACCTCCTCCTCTATTCTCCCCCCTCTCTCTCTCTCTCTCTCATTCTTTCTCTTTCTCTTTCTCTCCCTCCCTCCCTCCATCTCTCTCTCTCTCTCTCTCTCTGTCTCTCTCATTCTTTCTCTTTCCCTCCCTCCCTCCCTCCCTCCATCTCTCTCCCTCCATCTCTCTCTCTCTCTCTCTCTCTCTCTCTCTCTCTCTCTCATGTTAACCATTTCTAAGTGATGGCAGGGTAGGGAGGGATGAGTGGTTCTAGAACACCCTCTTCATCTGGCCTACACTGAAATAACTGTGGTGCATTATGGCTCCCCTATTACTGACACAACCCTGTTCTCCCCTATTAACCTGTTAACTAGTTGTTTCTGTTTTAACCATGTAACCACTCAGAATTAATACCTAAACTATTAACCTGTTAACTAGTTGTTTCTGTTTTAACCATGTAACCACTCAGAATTAATACCTAAACTATTAACCTGTTAACTAGTTGTTTCTGTTTTAACCATGTAACCACTCAGAATTAATACCTAAACTATTAACCTGTTAACTAGTTGTTTCTGTTTTAACCCTGTAACCACTCAGAATTAATACCTAAACTATTAACCTGTTAACTAGTTGTTTCTGTTTTAACCATGTAACCACTCAGAATTAATACCTACACTATTAACCTGTTAACTAGTTGTTTCTGTTTTAACCATGTAACCACTCAGAATTAATACCTAAACTATTAACCTGTTAACTAGTTGTTTCTGTTTTAACCCTGTAACCACTCAGAATTAATACCTAAACTATTAACCTGTTAACTAGTTGTTTCTGTTTTAACCATGTAACCACTCAGAATTAATACCTAAACTATTAACCTGTTAACTAGTTGTTTCTGTTTTAACCATGTAACCACTCAGAATTAATACCTAAACTATTAACCTGTTAACTAGTTGTTTCTGTTTTAACCCTGTAACCACTCAGAATTAATACCTACACTATTAACCTGTTAACTAGTTGTTTCTGTTTTAACCCTGTAACCACTCAGAATTAATACCTACACTATTAACCTGTTAACTAGTTGTTTCTGTTTTAACCCTGTAACCACTCAGAATTAATACCTAAACTATTAACCTGTTAACTAGTTGTTTCTGTTTTAACCATGTAACCACTCAGAATTAATACCTACACTATTAACCTGTTAACTAGTTGTTTCTGTTTTAACCCTGTAACCACTCAGAATTAATATCTACACTATTAACCTGTTAACTAGTTGTTTCTGTTTTAACCATGTAACCACTCAGAATTAATACCTACACTATTAACCTGTTAACTAGTTGTTTCTGTTTTAACCATGTAACCACTCAGAATTAATACCTAAACTATTAACCTGTTAACTAGTTGTTTCTGTTTTAACCCTGTAACCACTCAGAATTAATACCTAAACTATTAACCTGTTAACTAGTTGTTTCTGTTTTAACCCTGTAACCACTCAGAATTAATACCTAAACTATTAACCTGTTAACTAGTTGTTTCTGTTTTAACCCTGTAACCACTCAGAATTAATACCTACACTATTAACCTGTTAACTAGTTGTTTCTGTTTTAACCATGTAACCACTCAGAATTAATACCTAAACTATTAACCTGTTAACTAGTTGTTTCTGTTTTAACCCTGTAACCACTCAGAATTAATACCTAAACTATTAACCTGTTAACTAGTTGTTTCTGTTTTAACCATGTAACCACTCAGAATTAATACCTAAACTATTAACCTGTTAACTAGTTGTTTCTGTTTTAACCATGTAACCATGCACAATTAATGCGTCAGAAATAGACTTTCATCCATTAATACATCGAATTTTGAAGGGAAACTATCTTGTTGCACAAACACAGGCACACACACTCTCCTTCTCCGTCACTGCTGCCTCTCTCTGACTGTGTGTCTGAGCCCCCCAGAGAAGGAGCCAGCGTGCCCAATACAGGCCCTGGAACTAGGTCAGCCTCCAGAACAGTGTACACTGCTCCTCTCCTCTCTCTATCCCTCTATCCTCTCCTCTCTCTATCCCTCTATCCTCTCATCTCCTTTATCCCTCTATCCTCCTCTCTCTATCCCTCTATCCTCTCCTCTCTCTATCCCTCTATCCTCTCCTCTCTCTATCCCTCTATCCTCTCCTCTCTCTATCCCTCTATCCTCTCATCTCCTTTATCCCTCTATCCTCCTCTCTCTATCCCTCTATCCTCTCATCTCTCTATCCCTCTATCCTCTCATCTCCTTTATCCCTCTGTCCTCTCCTCTCTCTATCCATCTATCCTCTCCTCTCTCTAACCCTCTATCCTCTCCTCTCTCTATCCCTCTATCCTCTCCTCTCTCTATCCCTCTGTCCTCTCCTCTCTCTATCCCTCTATCCTCTCCTCTCTCTATCCCTCTATCCTCTCATCTCCTTTATCCCTCTATCCTCCTCTCTCTATCCCTCTATCCTCTCCTCTCTCTATCCCTCTATCCTCTCCTCTCTCTATCCCTCTATCCTCTCATCTCCTTTATCCCTCTGTCCTCTCCTCTCTCTAACCCTCTATCCTCTCCTCTCTCTATCCCTCTATCCTCTCCTCTCTCTATCCCTCTATCCTCTCCTCTCTCTATCCCTCTATCCTCTCCTCTCTCTATCCCTCTATCCTCTCCTCTCTCTATCCCTCTATCCTCTCCTCTCTCTATCCCTCTATCCTCTCCTCTCTCTATCCCTCTATCCTCTCATCTCCTTTATCCCTCTATCCTCCTCTCTCTATCCCTCTATCCTCTCCTCTCTCTATCCCTCTATCCTCTCCTCTCTCTATCCCTCTATCCTCTCATCTCCTTTATCCCTCTGTCCTCTCCTCTCTCTATCCCTCTATCCTCTCCTCTCTCTATCCCTCTATCCTCTCCTCTCTCTATCCCTCTATCCTCTCCTCTCTCTATCCCTCTATCCTCTCCTCTCTCTATCCCTCTATCCTCTCCTCTCTCTATCCCTCTATCCTCTCCTCTCTCTATCCCTCTATCCTCTCTCTCTCTATCCCTCTATCCTCTCATCTCTCTATCCCTCTATCCTCTCCTCTCTCTATCCCTCTATCCTCTCCTCTCTCTATCCCTCTATCCTCTCCTCTCTCTATCCCTCTATCCTCTCCTCTCTCTATCCCTCTATCCTCTCCTCTCTCTATCCCTCTATCCTCTCCTCTCTCTATCCCTCTATCCTCTCCTCTCTCTATCCCTCTATCCTCTCCTCTCTCTATCCCTCTATCCTCTCCTCTCTCTATCCCTCTATCCTCTCATCTCCTTTATCCATCTCTTCTTGTCTCTTTACTTCTGCCTGTCCTCTCCTCCTCCATTCACCGTCTCTCTTCTCCTCTATCTATCCTCAGTTCATCCATCTCTTCTGTTTTCTCTTCTCTGCTCTCTTCTATCCCTCTCTCCTCTCCTCCAACTTCCTCTCCCCTCTCACCTCTCCTCCAACTTCCTCTCCCCTCTCACCTCTCCTCCAACTCCCTCTCCCCTCTCTCCTCTCCTCCAACTCCCTGTCCCTTCTCTCCTCTCCCCTCTCTCCTCTCCTCCAACTCCCTCTCCCCTCTCTCCCCTCTCCCATCTCCACTCTCTCCTCTCCTCCAACTCCCTCTCCCCTCTCCCCTCTTTCCTCTCCCATCTCCCCTCTCCCCTCTCCTCCAACTCCCTCTCCCCTCTCCCCTCTCCTCCAACTCCCTCTCCCCTCTCTCCTCTCTCCTCTCCTCCAACTTCCTCTCCCCTCTCACCTCTCCTCCAACTTCCTCTCCCCTCTCACCTCTCCTCCAACTCCCTCTCCCCTCTCTCCTCTCCTCCAACTCCCTCTCCCTTCTCTCCTCTCCCCTCTCTCCTCTCCTCCAACTCCCTCTCCCCTCTCTCCCCTCTCCCATCTCCACTCTCTCCTCTCCTCCAACTCCCTCTCCCCTCTCCCCTCTCCCCTCTTTCCTCTCCCATCTCCCCTCTCCCCTCTCCTCCAACTCCCTCTCCCTCTCCCCTCTCTCCTCTCTCCTCTCCTCCAACTCCAACTCCCTCTCCCCTCTCTCCCCTCTCCCATCTCCCCTCTCCCCTCTCTCCTCTCCTCCAACTCCCTCTCCCCTCTCCCCTCTTTCCTCTCCCATCTCCCCTCTCCCCTCTCCTCCAACTCCCTCTCCGCTCTCCCCTCTCCTCCAACTCCCTCTCCCCTCTCTCCTCTCTCCTCTCCTCCAACTCCAACTCCCTCTCCCCTCTCCCCTCTCTCCTCTCCCATCTCCCCTCTCCTCCATATCCCCGTTTACTCTCCATCAACATCAGTCTCTCTCTGAAAAACAGTCCACAGACACACGACTGTTGACAAGACTACGATGAATAGTTTAGGGGCCCTGCAGCATTTCAAAACTCTGCATAAGACTCAGACAGGACTCAAGCCAAACCCCAGTTGACAGTCAGACAGGTCAGAAACACTATGTGTAGTTATTATAGTGGACAGACACAACCCTTCCCCCAAACATAGAATGGCCAAATTACAGGGTCACAGACCCTCCATAAATGTTCCTTGGCCCCTGAGTCATGGGCCCTGACACACTGATTCACACTGTCCTCTCTGTTAGCCCTGCGGGTCACAGGGCAAACTGTGCTTTACTTTAACAGAGAGAGAGAAGCAGCATCTCAGTGAGTACAACAACACAATATATTATAACACAATGTACTATAACACAATGTACTATAACACAATATACTATAACACAATGTACCATAACACAATGTACGATAACACAATGTACTATAACACAATGTACTATAACACAATGTACTATAACACAATGTACTATAACACAATGTACTATAACACAATGTACTATAACACAATGTACTATAACACAATGTACTATAACACAATGTACTATAACACAATGTACTATAACACAATATACTATAACACAATATACTATAACGCAATGTACCACAACACAATGTACTATAACACAATGTACTATAACACAATGTACTATAACACAATGTACTATAACACAATATACTATAACACAATGTACTATAACACAATGTACTATAACACAATATACTATAACACAATGTACCATAACACAATATACTATAACACAATATACTATAACACAATGTACTATAACACAATATACTATAACACAATGTACTATAACACAATGTACCATAACACAATGTACCATAACACAATGTACTATAACACAATATACTATAACACGGTAATAATATCTAAAGTGTCTCTCAGTTGCTGATATTACTGATATTACTGTAGGGACATAGAGATGCTGATATTACTGATATTACTGATATTACTGTAGGGACATAGAGATGCTGATATTACTGTAGGGACATAGAGATGCTGATATTACTGATATTACTGATATTACTGTAGGGACATAGAGATGCTGATATTACTGATATTACTGATATTACTGATATTACTGATATTACTGATATTACTGATATTACTGTAGGGACATAGAGATGCTGATATTACTGATATTACTGTAGGGACATAGAGATGCTGATATTACTGTAGGGACATAGAGATGCTGATATTACTGATATTACTGTAGGGACATAGAGATGCTGATATTACTGTAGGGACATAGAGATGCTGATATTACTGTAGGGACATAGAGATGCTGATATTACTGTAGGGACATAGAGATGCTGATATTACTGTAGGGACATAGAGATGCTGATATTACTGATATTACTGTAGGGACATAGAGATGCTGATATTACTGTAGGGACATAGAGATGCTGATATTACTGATATTACTGTAGGGACATAGAGATGCTGATATTACTGATATTACTGTAGGGACATAGAGATGCTGATATTACTGATATTACTGATATTACTGTAGGGACATAGAGATGCTGATATTACTGTAGGGACATAGAGATGATGATATTACTGTAGGGACATAGAGATGATGATATTATTGTAGGGACATATAGATGCTGATATTACTGATATTACTGTAGGGACATATAGATGCTGATATTACTGATATTACTGTAGGGACATAGAGATGCTGATATTACTGTAGGGATATAGAGATGCTGATATTACTGATATTACTGATATTACTGATATTACTGATATTACTGATATTACTGTAGGGACATAGAGATGATGATATTACTGATATTACTGTTGGGACATAGAGATGCTGATATTACTGATATTACTGTAGGGACATAGAGATGCTGATATTACTGATATTACTGATATTACTGATATTACTGATATTACTGATATTACTGATATTACTGTAGGGACATAGAGATGCTGATATTACTGATATTACTGTAGGGACATAGAGATGCTGATATTACTGATATTACTGTAGGGACATAGAGATGCTGATATTACTGATATTACTGTAGGGACATAGAGATGCTGATATTACTGTAGGGACATAGAGATGCTGATATTACTGTAGGGACATAGAGATGCTGATATTACTGATATTACTGTAGGGACATAGAGATGCTGATATTACTGTAGGGACATAGAGATGCTGATATTACTGATATTACTGTAGGGACATAGAGATGCTGATATTACTGTAGGGACATAGAGATGCTGATATTACTGTAGGGACATAGAGATGCTGATATTACTGATATTACTGTAGGGACATAGAGATGCTGATATTACTGTAGGGATATAGAGATGCTGATATTACTGTAGGGATATAGAGATGCTGATATTACTGTAGGGATATAGAGATGCTGATATTACTGTAGGGACATAGAGATGCTGATATTACTGTAGGGATATAGAGATGCTGATATTACTGTAGGGATATAGAGATGCTGATATTACTGTAGGGATATAGAGATGCTGATATTACTGTAGGGACATAGAGATGCTGATATTACTGTAGGGACATAGAGATGCTGATATTACTGATATTACTGTAGGGATATAGAGATGCTGATATTACTGATATTACTGTAGGGACATAGAGATGATGATATTACTGATATTACTGTAGGGACATAGAGATGCTGATATTACTGATATTACTGTAGGGACATAGAGATGATGATATTACTGTAGGGATATAGAGATGCTGATATTACTGATATTACTGTAGGGATATAGAGATGCTGATATTACTGTAGGGACATAGAGATGCTGATATTACTGATATTACTGTAGGGACATAGAGATGCTGATATTACTGTAGGGACATAGAGATGCTGATATTACTGATATTACTGATATTACTGATATTACTGTAGGGACATAGAGATGCTGATATTACTGTAGGGACATAGAGATGCTGATATTACTGTAGGGACATAGAGATGCTGATATTACTGATATTACTGTAGGGACATAGAGATGCTGATATTACTGATATTACTGATATTACTGTAGGGACATAGAGATGCTGATATTACTGATATTACTGATATTACTGATATTACTGTAGGGACATAGAGATGCTGATATTACTGTAGGGACATAGAGTTGCTGATATTACTGATATTACTGTAGGGACATAGAGATGCTGATATTACTGTAGGGATATAGAGATGCTGATATTACTGATATTACTGATATTACTGTAGGGACATAGAGATGCTGATATTACTGTAGGGACATAGAGATGCTGATATTACTGATATTACTGTTGGGACATAGAGATGCTGATATTACTGATATTACTGTAGGGACATAGAGATGCTGATATTACTGTAGGGACATAGAGATGCTGATATTACTGATATTACTGTAGGGTCATAGAGATGCTGATATTACTGATATTACTGTAGGGACATAGAGATGCTGATATTACTGATATTACTGTTGGGACATAGAGATGCTGATATTACTGATATTACTGTAGGGACATAGAGATGCTGATATTACTGATATTACTGTAGGGACATAGAGATGCTGATATTACTGTAGGGACATAGAGATGCTGATATTACTGTAGGGACATAGAGATGCTGATATTACTGTAGGGACATAGAGATGCTGATATTACTGTAGGGACATAGAGATGCTGATATTACTGATATTACTGTAGGGACATAGAGATGCTGATATTACTGTAGGGTCATAGAGATGCTGATATTACTGATATTACTGATATTACTGATATTACTGTAGGGACATAGAGATGCTGATATTACTGTAGGGACATAGAGATGATGATATTATTGTAGGGACATATAGATGCTGATATTACTGATATTACTGTAGGGACATAGAGATGCTGATATTACTGATATTACTGTAGGGACATAGAGATGATGATATTACTGTAGGGACAGAGATGCTGATATTACTGATATTACTGATATTACTGATATTACTGATATTACTGATATTACTGTAGGGACATAGAGATGCTGATATTACTGATATTACTGATATTACTGATATTACTGTAGGGACATAGAGATGCTGATATTACTGATATTACTGATATTACTGATATTACTGTAGGGACATAGAGATGCTGATATTACTGTAGGGACATAGAGATGATGATATTATTGTAGGGACATATAGATGCTGATATTACTGATATTACTGTAGGGACATAGAGATGCTGATATTACTGATATTACTGTAGGGACATAGAGATGATGATATTACTGTAGGGACATAGAGATGCTGATATTACTGATATTACTGATATTACTGATATTACTGATATTACTGATATTACTGTAGGGACATAGAGATGCTGATATTACTGATATTACTGTAGGGACATAGAGATGCTGATATTACTGTAGGGACATAGAGATGCTGATATTACTGTAGGGACACAGAGATGCTGATATATTACTGATATTACTGTAGGGACATAGAGATGCTGATATATTACTGATATTACTGTAGGGACATAGAGATGCTGATATTACTGATATTACTGTAGGGACATAGAGATGCTGATATTACTGTAGGGACATAGAGATGCTGATATTACTGTAGGGATATAGAGATGCTGATATTACTGTAGGGACATAGAGATGCTGATATTACTGTAGGGACATAGAGATGCTGATATTACTGTAGGGATATAGAGATGCTGATATTACTGTAGGGACATAGAGATGCTGATATTACTGTAGGGATATAGAGATGCTGATATTACTGTAGGGACATAGAGATGCTGATATTACTGTAGGGACATAGAGATGCTGATATTACTGTAGGGATATAGAGATGCTGATATTACTGATATTACTGTAGGGATATAGAGATGCTGATATTACTGTAGGGACATAGAGATGCTGATATTACTGATATTACTGTAGGGATATAGAGATGCTGATATTACTGTAGGGATATAGAGATGCTGATATTACTGTAGGGACATAGAGATGCTGATATTACTGATATTACTGTAGGGACATAGAGATGATGATATTACTGATATTACTGATATTACTGATATTACTGATATTACTGTAGGGATATAGAGATGCTGATATTACTGATATTACTGTTGGGACATAGAGATGCTGATATTACTGATATTACTGATATTACTGATATTACTGTAGGGACATAGAGATGATGATATTATTGTAGGGACATATAGATGCTGATATTACTGTAGGGACATAGAGATGATGATATTATTGTAGGGACATAGAGATGCTGATATTACTGATATTACTGATATTACTGATATTACTGATATTACTGATATTACTGATATTACTGATATTACTGTAGGGATATAGAGATGCTGATATTACTGTAGGGACATAGAGATGCTGATATTACTGATATTACTGATATTACTGATATTACTGATATTACTGATATTACTGTAGGGACATAGAGATGCTGATATTACTGATATTACTGTAGGGACATAGAGATGCTGATATTACTGATATTACTGTAGGGACATAGAGATGCTGATATTAC
>NC_060186.1:6895253-6905253 GCF_021184085.1 Oncorhynchus gorbuscha
GGAGACTGTAACCACTCACGATCACCTACAGTAAGAACTGAGAGGAGACTGTAACCACTATCACCTACAGTAAGAACTGAGAGGAGACTGTAACCATTCACTATCACCTACAGTAAGAACTGAGAGGAGACTGTAAGCATTCACTATCACCTACAGTAAGAACTGAGAGGAGACTGTAACCATTCACTATCACCTACAGTAAGAACTGAGAGGAGACTGTAACCACTATCACCTACAGTAATAACTGAGAGGAGACTGTAACCACTATCACCTACAGTAAGAACTGAGAGGAGACTGTACCCACTATTACCTACAGTAAGTACTGAGAGGAGACTGTAACCATTCACTATCACCTACAGTAAGAACTGAGAGGAGACTGTACCCACTATTACCTACAGTAAGAACTGAGAGGAGACTGTAACCATTCATTATCACCTACAGTAAGAACTGAGAGGAGACTGTAACCATTCACTATCACCTACAGTAAGAACTGAGAGGAGACTGTAACCATTCACTATCACCTACAGTAAGAACTGAGAGGAGACTGTAACCACTATCACATACAGTAAGAACTGAGAGGAGACTGTAAGCATTCACTATCACCTACAGTAAGAACTGAGAGGAGACTGTAACCACTATCACCTACAGTAAGAACTGAGAGGAGACTGTAACCATTCACTATCACCTACAGTAAGAACTGAGAGGAGACTGTAACCACTATCACCTACAGTAAGAACTGAGAGGAGACCGTAGCCATTCACTATCACCTACAGTAAGAACTGAGAGGAGACTGTAACCATTCACTATCACCTACAGTAAGAACTGAGAGGAGACCGTAGCCATTCACTATCACCTACAGTAAGAAAAGAGAGGAGACCGTAGCCATTCACTATCACCTACAGTAAGAACTGAGAGGAGACTGTAACCATTCACTATCACCTACAGTAAGAACTGAGAGGAGACTGTAACCATTCACTATCACCTACAGTAAGAACTAAGAGGAGACTGTAACCACTATCACCTACAGTAAGAACTGAGAGGAGACTGTAACCACTCACGATCACCTACAGTAAGAACTGAGAGGAGACTGTAACCACTATCACCTACAGTAAGAACTGAGAGGAGACTGTAACCATTCACTATCACCTACAGTAAGAACTGAGAGGAGACTGTAAGCATTCACTATCACCTACAGTAAGAACTGAGAGGAGACTGTAACCATTCACTATCACCTACAGTAAGAACTGAGAGGAGACTGTAACCACTATCACCTACAGTAATAACTGAGAGGAGACTGTAACCACTATCACCTACAGTAAGAACTGAGAGGAGACTGTACCCACTATTACCTACAGTAAGAACTGAGAGGAGACTGTAACCATTCACTATCACCTACAGTAAGAACTGAGAGGAGACTGTACCCACTATTACCTACAGTAAGAACTGAGAGGAGACTGTAACCATTCATTATCACCTACAGTAAGAACTGAGAGGAGACTGTAACCATTCACTATCACCTACAGTAAGAACTGAGAGGAGACTGTAACCATTCACTATCACCTACAGTAAGAACTGAGAGGAGACTGTAACCACTATCACATACAGTAAGAACTGAGAGGAGACTGTAAGCATTCACTATCACCTACAGTAAGAACTGAGAGGAGACTGTAACCACTATCACCTACAGTAAGAACTGAGAGGAGACTGTAACCACTATCACCTACAGTAAGAACTGAGAGGAGACTGTAAGCATTCATTATCACCTACAGTAAGAACTGAGAGGAGACTGTAACCACTATCACCTACAGTAAGAACTGAGAGGAGACTGTAACCACTATCACCTACAGTAAGAACTGTGACGACCCTCCCACTCTGTCTGCCGTATTCTGTCGTTGTTCTTGTTTCCTTATTAGGATGCCGGTGGGCGGAGTTGAGAGGGTCGTCAGCTACATGGGAAACACCTGGGCCAGGTGTCTCCCAGGATAAATAGACCTCTTCCACATTCATGGAGGAGACTCTCTCCATGCAGACACCCGTTGTAGATTGTGTTGTGGTTCTTGGTGGCTGTTTGTTTGTTTGCTTTGGCACCTTTCATCACCCTGCATTATCACATTCATGCATGCAAAACACTCACTTACACTACTGATTACTGATTACACACACCATTGTATATTACACTTAGTTACTTATTTAATAAATATAGATTTTGCTACTCCTTATCTCCACGTTGTCTCCCTTTGTTACGGGCTTTGAGCCGGTTCGTGACAAGTGGGGGCTCGACCGGGATCTTTGAACTATTGGTTTGGGAGACCGTGGAGGTACGTGTTTGGATTGAATATTGTGTTTGAGTGTGATCGGCCCAGTATTGGTTGCCTTTGTTGTTTGGTTTGTGTGCTGTGTTGGAGAGAGTATAATGGTTAGTTTCCAGGCCCTGCCTAGCCTGAACTCTTGTTTTACTTTCTGTTGGGACGTCAGTCTGAAGTGAGTAATCTGCTGTGTACCTCGGTGGGAGATTTGGGTAGGGTAGTGGAACTTGCTACCCGGAGCTATAGCCTTTTTCCCCTGATAGGTTTAGCGACGTGTTTCATTTTTTGGAATATGTTGGGCATGGTTAATGTTTGTTATTTTTGTGTGGTGTCTGTGGACTGAGCAGTTGTCTCGGGGCACATCCGTGGCTTGGTGGAATTTGCCAGCATGCTGGGGAGTTCTATTTCCTTGCCAGCGGGCTACAGTGCGTAAATTCCCACCGCAAATCTGCACGAAGACTAGGGTTGAGTTATTGTAGGTTTTGGGAAGCTCCATATCTCATCTCTCTTCTGTGGTGCTCAGGGTGATTGTCAATTCTCGGGTTGTGTTCTGGTGTGCTCAGCAGAAGGGAAAAGCGATAAAAAAAAAAATTTTGTGTGATTATGGCGTCTTATGTAGATAAGTTCATTCGCTCTCCATCAGAGGAATTGTTAGATTTAGGTACTAAAGAACAGCTGTTGAAGGTCGCGGAACACTACAAGGTTGAGATTAGTGATAAACGTCTAAAGAATTCTATTAGGTTGATATTGAAAGCCAATCTGATGGAGAGTGGTATTCTTGAAGTTACCACCGGGCCAGCCTCTGCTGAGGATTTGTTGTCTCCCATAACGTTACAATGGCCATTCCATCGGTTAGTCCTAGTAGCCTTCTTTTGAACAGCAGAAAGAACTGCTTTTGTTACAGCTAGAGCATGATCGTGAGAAGCTAGAGCATGATCGTGAGAAGCTAGAGCATGATCGTGTGAAATATGAAAAGGAATTGGCATTTAAACAAGATATGGAGCGTGCTAAAATCAAGTTGCAACAAGAACGTATAGAGTTGGTTAGGGAAGGAAAGATCTCAGGGGAGAGTTTGTTTTGGGAAGGTGACCCAGATTTACCTAGGGGTAGTTCCGCTTTTGGTCATGCCCCAGAGACATTTGATATTGTTGGGAACTTGCGGTTATTGCCTCGGTTTAATGAAAGGGACCCCGAGACATTCTTTTCGTTGTTTGAGCGGGTTGCTGACGCTAGGAGTTGGCCTGATTCTGACCGCACTTTAATGTTGCAGTGTGTGCTGACTGGTAAAGCGCAGGAAGCATATTCAGCTCTTAGTGTACACGACAGTGCCAGTTATGATAAAGTTAAAACAGCTGTGTTACAGATTTATGAATTGGTCCCTGAGGCTTACCGCCAACGATTTAGAACTTTAAAAAGGGACGATAACCAGACTCATGTTGAGTTTGCGCGACAGTTATCTTTACAGTTTAATCGCTGGTGTTCCGCCTCTGCAGTTGTGACTTTCCAAGGGCTGTGTGATCTGATTATGTTAGAGCAATTTAAGGACACAATTCCTGATCGTATTGCCACTTATATTAATGAACAGAAAGTAAAGAATGTTGCTGAAGCTGCGGTTTTGGCGGACGAGTATGTGTTGACTCACAAAAGTGTCTTTGCAAAACCCCGTATTCGGAAAGAGTGGGGGCATTCGGATAGATTTGGGCTTCGCTCACCGAGATACTTTGGTTCTCGGGCAGAGTTCTATTCAACTAGGGTTGAACCTGACTCCCATGGTAAGGCTGACTTTGGGCAGGAGTGTCACTACTGTCAAGGTTCAGGTCATTGGAAAAACGAATGTCCACTTCTCAGGTCAAAGGGTGCTTACGCTAAATCTAAGCCTGCTGCGTTAGCTGCACCTGTTCCACATCAGTTCATTCTTGACTCATTTCCTCAGGCCCAGGAGAATGTGAAAGTCCATATTGATCCAGACTATTTACCTTTCATTACAGAAGGTTTTGTGTCTATGTTAGGAAGTAAAGACTTAGTGCCAGTGAAGATCCTGAGAGACACAGGTGCCTCTGAATCATTTGTGTTGGAGTCTGTGTTACCCTTTTCTGCTGAGACTGATTCAGGGAATAGTGTTCTAATTAGGGGAATAGGTTTGAACACTCTGTCAGTTCCATTGCATAAACTGATGTTGGATTGTGGGCTGGTGAAGGGTGAAGTTGTTGTGGGGGTGCGTCCTTCGTTGCCTATTGAGGGTATCGACGTTATCCTTGGGAATAACTTGGCAGGTGAGCGTGTATGGCCAGTCGTGTTTCCATCTCTAGTGGTTTCCACTAAGCCGTCATTTGTTGGGATTCCTGATGAGAGTGTACAGAGTTTCCCAGAGGTGTTCTCTGCGTGTGCAGTGACACGTTCTATGAGCCGTGGCGAACTAGTCACTGCGCCGACTAATGATAATAATACAAAGTATGTCACTGTCTTCCCTGTTATCCCGTTATCTGTAACCCGCTCAGATCTAATCAATGCTCAACGGGATGACCCCACGTTGGAAGAGTTGCGTGATCAAATTGTGCCTATAGAACAGTTGGGAGATGTCGCCCATGGCTATTTCCTCCAAGAGGATGTCCTGATGAGAAAGTGGGTGTCTCATGATAGTGTTTTTCTGGGGAGGCAATTAGTCAAGTTGTTGTACCAGTTAAGCTTCGTGAGTTGGTGTTGGAAACTTCTCACAGCGACGTTGCTGGACATATGGGGGTGAGGAAAACCTACAATCGCATATTAAGACATTTCTTTTGGCCTAGATTAAAGAGGGATGTTTCTGATTTTATCAAAACTTGTCACACCTGTCAATTAACTGGTAAGCCTAATCAAGCTATTAAACCAGTACCATTGTTTCCTATTCCTGTACTCAGCCAACCTTTTGAGTATCTGATTATTGACTGTGTGGGTCCTCTGCCTCGTTCTAAAAAGGGTAGCAGTTACCTGTTCACTGTGATGTGTCAGACCACTAGGTTTCCTGCTGCCTATCCTCTCCGATCTATCACGACTAAATCGGTGTTAAAAGCTTTGACTCAGTTTCTCTCATTGTTTGGAATCCCTAAGGTCATTCAGAGTGATCAAGGATCTAATTTTACCTCTAATCTGTTTGGTCAGGTTCTTCAACAGCTCCATATTAAACACAATGTGTCTAGCGCCTATCACGCGCAAAGTCAAGGAGCACTGGAACGTTTCCATCAAACACTTAAGTCTTTGTTGAGAGCTTATTGTACTGAGATGGATAAGGATTGGGAGGAGGGGTTGCCTTGGTTACTGTTAGCCGCTAGGGAAGTTTCACAGGAGAGCACAGGTTTCAGTCCAAATGACCTTGTGTTTGGACATAGGGTGCGTGGACTTTTATCTGTTCTCCAGGATGACTGGAAGTCTCCCGAGCCTCCTCAGTCCCTGTGTTCGTATGTGTGTGATTTCCGGCGACGGCTGTATGCCGCTGGTGAAATGGCTAAAGAGAAGTTATCATCTTCACAGGAGAGGATGAAGGGCATATTTGATCGCCGAACTGAGCCTCGTCACTTTAGTCCAGGTGACCAGGTTCTTGCTCTGCTGCCAATTGTTGGTTCTCCTTTTCAAGCCAAATTTCAAGGTCCATATACAGTGGTGCGCCAGTACACTGAGCAAAATTATCTAGTTGCCACTCCAGAACGGAGGAAAGCACACCAGCTGTGCCATGTAAATCTGTTAAAACCCTATTATGCACGTTCCTCTGAGACTGAACAGTGGGATTCTACAGAGGACGGTAAACCTGTTCTTTTGGCTGATACCGTTGTTTCCTTGGGTTCTTGTCGTGCTAGACCTGTGCATGAGGAGGAAGATGTTCCTGGTCCTGACGATTGTATATTGCAGGGTAGTACCTATTGTGGTCTACACCGACCATAACCCCTCACTTTTTGAGGTCCATGATGTGTCCAAACCAGAGGATAATGCGATGGTGTTTATTTTTACAATCATTCCATCTCGATGTGAGGCACATCCGGGGACTGAAAACGTGATTGCTGATGCGCTCTCTCGTGCGCCCTGTTCCTAATGTTTACGTGACTGACCATTGTTTCGTATTGTCATGTTCTCTCTGTCCTGTCTGCTCCCTCCTGGTCTTGTTTCTTTCCTCTTAAATGTTGCTTCCTGTGCGAAGGTTGCTGAGGTCTGGGGAGGAGGTTGGCTGGGGCAAATTGTAAGTGTGAACACGTAAACCCTCATCAATTTGGGGCACAGAGGCTGTGTCAATTTGGGACGCAGAGGCCTGTGTCAATTTGGGACGCAGAGGCCTGTGTCAATTTGGGACGCAGAGGCCTGTGTCAATTTGGGACGCAGAGGCCTGTGTCAATTTGGGACGACGCAGAGGCCTGTGTCAATTTGGGACGCAGAGGCCTGTGTCAATTTGGGACGCAGAGGCCTGTGTCAATTTGGGACGCGGGAGGCTGGTATGTTGTTCCGGGGTCCTTGTTGGTCCCCGGTTTTATGGGGGGAATGTGACGACCCTCCCACTCTGTCTGCCGTATTCTGTCGTTGTTCTTGTTTCCTTATTAGGATGCCGGTGGGCGGAGTTGAGAGGGTCGTCAGCTACATGGGAAACACCTGGGCCAGGTGTCTCCCAGGATAAATAGACCTCTTCCACATTCATGGAGGAGACTCTCTCCATGCAGACACCCGTTGTAGATTGTGTTGTGGTTCTTGGTGGCTGTTTGTTTGTTTGCTTTGGCACCTTTCATCACCCTGCATTATCACATTCATGCATGCAAAACACTCACTTACACTACTGATTACTGATTACACACACCATTGTATATTACACTTAGTTACTTATTTAATAAATATAGATTTTGCTACTCCTTATCTCCACGTTGTCTCCCTTTGTTACGGGCTTTGAGCCGGTTCGTGACAGAACTGAGAGGAGACTGTAAGCATTCACTATCACCTACAGTAAGAACTGAGAGGAGACTGTAACCACTATCACCTACAGTAAGAACTGAGAGGAGACTGTAAGCATTCACTATCACCTACAGTAAGAACTGAGAGGAGACTGTAACCACTATCACCTACAGTAAGAACTGAGAGGAGACTGTAAGCATTCACTATCACCTACAGTAAGAGCTGAGAGGAGACTGTAACCACTATCACCTACAGTAAGAACTGAGAGGAGACTGTAACCACTATCACCTACAGTAAGAACTGAGAGGAGACTGTAACCACTATCACCTACAGTAACAACTGAGAGGAGACTGTAACCACTATCACATACAGTAAGAACTGAGAGGAGACTGTAACCACTATCACCTAGAGTAAGTCCCGAGAGGAGACTGTAACCATTATCACCTAGAGTAAGTCCTGAGAGGAGACTGTAACCATTCACTATCTGTGTGGTCATTATATATGAGGGTTTGTCATGTATTGTCATATATTGTCATGTCTTGTCCTTGTGCTTTCTCTTCTATTCGTTTCCCCCTGCTGGTCTTATTAGGTTTCTTTCCCTCTCTCTATCCCTCTCTCTCTCTATCGTTCCGTTCCTGCTCCCAGCTGTTCCTCATTCTCCTAACGACCTCGTTTACTCTTTCACACCTGTCCCCTATTTTGCCCTCTGATTAAGTCTCTATTTCTCTCTCTGTTTCTGCTTCTGTCCTTGTCGGATTCTTGTTTGCCGTTTGCTGTACCCTTGTTCCGTTCTGTTGTATTCTGCCTCGTCTTCAGATACTGCGTGTGAGCAGGTGCTTCTATCCTCTACGGCCCGTGCCTACCCGAAGGGACCTGCAGTCTGTTGCCGCAAGCCCTGCAACTCTCCCCAACTAAGAGGATTTATGTTTTCCCTGTTTGGACATTTCCTGTTAAGGATTGAGGATTATGTTTTCTCTGTTTGGACTTTAATAAACTCAGTTTCTGTTAAGTCGCTTTTGGGTCCTCACTCACCTGCATAACAGAAGAATCCGACCAAGAATGGACCCAGCGACTACGGATCCTCTCTACTCTGCCGTCGAGTTCCAGGGAGTGATGCTAGGCAGACACGAACAGGAATTGTCTGCTGCTCGACATGCCGTTGAGACCCTGGCCGCCCAAGTCTCCGGCCTCTCGGAAGAGATTCACAATCTCCACCTCGATCCACCGGTTACCTCCTGGGCTTCCGGGTCTCCGGAGCCCAGAATTAATAATCCACTGTGTTACTCTGGGGAGCCCACTGAATGTCGCTCGTTCCTTACCCAGTGTGATATTGTGTTCTCTCTCCGGCCCCACACGTACTCCAGGGGTATTGCTCGTATCGCCTACGTCATATCTCTCCTTACTGGACGGGCTCGGGAGTGGGGCACGGCAATCTGGGAGGCAAGGGCTGAGTGTACTAACCAGTATCAGAACTTTAAGGAGGAGATGATACGGGTTTTTGATCGTTCTGTTTTTGGGAAAGAAGCTTCCTGGTCCCTGTCTTCCCTATGTCAAGGTAATCGATCCATAACGGATTACTCTATAGAGTTTCGCACTCTTGCTGCCTCCAGTGACTGGAACGAGCCGGCGTTGCTCGCTCGTTTTCTGGAGGGACTCCACGCTGAGGTTAAGGATGAGATTCTCTCCCGGGAGGTTCCATCCAGCGTGGATTCTTTGATTGAACTCGCTATTCGCATAGAACGACGGGTAGATCTTCGTCACCGAGCTCATGGAAGAGAGCTCGCGTTAACAGTGTCCCCCCTCTCCCCGTCACTACCATCTTCCCCCACTGGCTCAGGTGTTGAGCCCATGCAGCTGGGGGGTATTCGCATCTCGACTAAGGAGAGGGAACGGAGAATCACCAACCGCCTCTGTCTCTATTGCGGTTCCGCTGGTCATTTTGTCATTTCATGTCCAGTAAAAGGCCAGAGCTCATCAGTAAGCGGAGGGCTACTGGTAAGCGCTACTACTCTGGCCTCTCCGTCAAGTTCCTGTACTACCTTGTCGGTCCATCTACGCTGGACCGGTTCGGCAGCTTCCTGCAGTGCATTAATAGACTCTGGGGCGGAGGGCTGTTTTATGGACGAAGCCTGGGCTCGGGAACATGACATTCCTCTCAGGCAGTTAGGGGAGCCCACGGTTATGTTCGCCTTGGATGGTAGTCCTCTCCCCAGGATTCAGCGTGAAACGCTACCTTTAACCCTCACTGTCTCTGGTAATCATAGTGAAACCATTTCTTTTTTGATTTTTTGTTCACCTTTTACACCTGTTGTTTTGGGCCATCCCTGGCTAGTGTGTAATAATCCTTCTATTAATTGGTCTAGTAATTCTATCCTCTCCTGGAACGTCTCTTGTCATGTTAAGTGTTTAGTGTCTGCTATTCCTCCTGTTTCTTCTGCTCCCTCTTCACAGGAGGAGCCTGGTGATTTGACAGGGGTGCCGGAGGAATATCATGATCTGCGCACGGTCTTCAGTCGGTCCAGGGCCACCTCCCTTCCTCCTCACCGGTCGTATGATTGTTGTATTGATCTCCTTCCGGGTACTACTCCCCACGGGGTAGACTAGACTCTCTGTCGGCTACCGAACGTAAGGCTCTCGAGGATTATTTGTCTGTAGCTCTCGACACCGGTACCGTGGTCCCTTCCTCCTCTCCCGCCGAAGCGGGGTTCTTTTTTGTTAAGGAAGAGGACGGGACCCTGCGCCCCTGCGTGGATTATCGAGGGCTGAATGACATAACGGTTAAGAATCGT
>NC_060186.1:6910253-6915253 GCF_021184085.1 Oncorhynchus gorbuscha
ACCCAGCCATCCACCCACCCATCCAGACAGCCAGCCATCCAGCCAGCCAGCCAGCCACCCACCCACCCACCCACCCACCCACCCACCCACCCACCCACCCACCCACCCACCCACCCACCCACCCACCTATCCAGCCATCCAGCCATCCATCCATTCAACCACCCATCCATCCATCCATCCACCCATCCATCCATCCACCCATCCATCCATCCATCCAGCCACCCATCCATCCATCCATTCAACCACCCATCCATCCATCCATCCAGCCATCCATCCATCCTACTTTTGACCAGGGCCCAGACAGCATCCTTGAAAAACAACTCAATATACAACACACACACACACACACACACACACACACACACACACACACACACACACACACACACACACACACACACACACACACACACACACACACACACAACACACAACACACTGTTGCGGCAGGTAGCCTAGCGGTTCAGAGCGTTGGGTGAGTATCTGAAAGGTTGCTGGTTTGAATCCCCAAATCTGCCGTTCTGCCCTTGAGCAAGGCAACTACAACTGCTCCCCGCACCTCTCTGATTCAGAGGGTTAAATGAGGAAGACACATTTTGGTTGAAGGCATTCAGTTGTAATCCCCTTCCCATTCCCTTTCTCCAACTCCCCAACCGTAACACAGCCAATGTGCCCCGGGCAGCGTGTCCCAGGACCATTACAGACTGCGTGTAGCGAAGGAAGAGCATTACATATCAATGGCTCTCCTTTGAACAAATGACATTTTAATGTCCACTTGGATGACGGGTTACAGTGAAGGGACGCGTGTCGCTGGAGAGATAAAGAGAGCTACTCTTTCTAAATCAGCCTCTCCACTTCCTCTCCTGCTCTCTCTCCCTCTAAATCAGCCTCTCCACTTCCTCTCCTACTCTCTCTCCCTCTAAATCAGCCTCTCCACTTCCTCTCCTGCTCTCTCTCGTTCTAAATCAGCCTCTCCACTTCCTCTCCTGCTCTCTCTCCCTCTAAATCAGCCTCTCCACTTCCTCTCCTGCTCTCTCTCCCTCTAAATCAGCCTCTCCACTTCCTCTCCTGCTCTCTCTCCCCCTAAATCAGCCTCTCCACTTCCTCTCCTACTCTCTCTCCCTCTAAATCAGCCTGTCCATGATTGTGTAATGGTCTCTCTCTCTCTCTCTCTCTCTCTCTCTCTCTCTCTCTCTCTCTCTCTCTCTCTCTCTCTCTCTCTCTCTCTCTCTGTTTATCTCTAAGCTCATTTCACGTTAACAGCAGCCCCAATAGAAAACCCTGATAACTGCAAAGTAACTGCGATGCCTGGCGAGAGAGCGAGGGTTTCATACTGTATATATATCTCTAGCCTAGTCCTTCTCTCTTCAATACTGTCTATTTCCCCACCATTCCCCTGTATCGCTCCCTCACAATCTCCCCTCTCTCTCTCTCTCTCTCTCTCTCTCTCTCTCTCTCTCTCTCTCTCTCTCTCTCTCTCTCTCTCTCTCTCTCTCTCTATCTCTCTCTCTCTCTCTCTCTCTCTCTCTCTCTCTCATTCTCTGTATCACTCCCTCACAATCTTTCTCTCTCTCTCTCTCTCTCTCTCTCTCTCTCTCTCTCTCTCTCTCTCTCTCTCTCTCTCTCTCTCTCTCTCTCTCTCTCTCTGTATCACTCCCTCACTATCTCTCTCTCTCTCCCTCTCTTCCTCCCTTCCCCAATCTCCCTCTCTCTCTGTGAGCTCAAAAAATAAAAATCTCAAATCTGAACGTGAGAAAAGGAGAATACACAGATCTACACAAGAATACAAGTCTTTCACTGCCCTGCTCACCAGTCACACACACACACACACACACACACACACACACACACACACACACACACACACACACACACACACACACACACACACACACACACACACACACACACACACACACACACACACACACACATCAATAACCTCGTCATAACACTAGAGTGATCCAGCGTTATTCAGAACTGTGATAAGCTATGCCCCAGGTTAAGGACATTCAGTTAGCTGTAGCATTGTGCTATACTAATGCTGCAGGCTGAACCATTAGCATTAGTAACAGCATTATGCTATGCTAAAGCTGCAGGCTGAGCCATTAACATTAGCAACAGCATTATGCTATATGGTCTCCATTCGGTTACATTACTGTAGCAGGTTGATGTGGAAGTCTCACCTAAAGAAGGTGTTTGAAGCGATTATTTAATGTTATGGAACTAAGATAATATCTTGGTTAACAGGAAATGTATATAATTATTTGTAACCCAATTGAAGAAGTGTGGAGAGGTAATTCCAATGTGACAAATCAACATGAATAAAATGGGTTGAATATACAGTACCGGCCAGCCTGCTGTACTTATTCAAGGGTTTTTCTTTATGTTTACTATTTTCTACATTGTAGAATAATAGTGAAGACCTCAAAACTATGAAATAACACATATGGAATCATGTAGAAACCAAACAAGTGTTTTTGTTTTGAGATTTTTCAGCTTTTCACACTCTTGGCATTCTCTCAACCACCTTCACCTACATACCTACACGTACGCTACGGTCACTAGACGCAGGCCTCCTAATTGTCCCTAGAATTTCTAAGCAAACAGCTGGAGGCAGGGCTTTCTCCTATAGAGCTCCATTTTTATGGAACGGTCTGCCTACCCATGTCAGAGACGCAAACTCAGTCTCAACCTTTAAGTCTTTACTGAAGACTCATCTCTTCAGTGGGTCATATGATTGAGTGTAGTCTGGCCCAGGAGTGTGAAGGTGAACGGAAAGGCTCTGGAGCAACGAACCGCCCTTGCTGTCTCTGCCTGGCCGGTTCCCCTCTCTCCACTGGGATTCTCTGCCTCTAACCCTATTACAGGGGCTGAGTCACTGGCTTACTGATGCTCTTCCAAGCCGTCCCTGGGAGGGGTGCGTCACTTGAGTGGGTTGAGTCACTGATGTGATCTTCCTGTCTGGGTTCGCTCCCCCCTTTGGGTTGTGCCGTGGCGGAGATCTTTGTGAGCTATACTCGGCCTTGTCTCAGGATGGTAAGTTGGTGGTTGAAGATATCCCTCTAGTGGTGTGGGGGCTGTGCTTTGGCAAAGTGGGTGGGGTTACATCCTTCCTGTTTGGCCCTGTCCGTGGGTGTCATCGGATGGGGCCACAGTGTCTCCTGACCCCTCCTGTCTCAGCCTCCAGTATTTATGCTGCAGTAGTTTATGTGTCGGGGGGCTGGGGTCAGTTTGTTATATCTGGAGTACTTCTCCTGTCCTATCAGGTGTCCTGTGTGAATTTAAGTATGCTCTCTCTAATTCTCTCTTTCTCTCTCTCTCTCTGAGGACCTGAGCCATAGGACCATGCCCCAGGACTACCTGACATGATGAGTCTACCTGGCCGTGCTGCTGCTCCAGTTTCAACTGTTCAGCCTGTGATTATTATTATTGGACCATGCTGGTCATTTATGAACATTTGAACATCTTGGCCATGTTCTGTTATAATCTCCACCCGGTACAGCCAGAAGAGGACTGGCCACCCCTCATAGCCTGGTTCCTCTCTAGGTTTCTTCCTAGGTTTTGGCCTTTCTAGGGAGTTTTTCCTAGCCACCGTGCTTCTACACCTGCATTGCTTGCTGTTTGGGGTTTTAGGCTGGGTTTCTGTACAGCACTTTGAGATATCACCTGATGTACGAAGGGCTATATAAATACATTTGATTTGATTTGCTAGCCTGAGATCAACAACAATGTTGAGAAAGTGGGAAAACTACTGCAGGGAAGTTAAATTCACTATGATATATTATATATGACCAACTGACAAGCTACAGGAGGGTTAAATACACTATGATACATTATATATGACCAACTGACAAGCTACAGGAGGGTTAAATACACTATGATATATTATATATGACCAACTGACAAGCTACAGGAGGGTTAAATACACTATGATATATTATATATGACCAACTGACAAGCTACAGGAGGGTTAAATACACTATGATACATTATATATGACCAACTGACAAGCTACAGGAGGGTTAAATACACTATGATACATTATATATGACCAACTGACAAGCTACAGGAGGGTTAAATACACTATGATACATTATATATGACCAACTGACAAGCTACAGGAGGGTTAAATACACTATGATATATTATATATGACCAACTGACAAGCTACAGGAGGGTTAAATACACTATGATATATTATATATGACCAACTGACAAGCTACAGGAGGGTTAAATACACTATGATATATTATATATGACCAACTGACAAGCTACAGGAGGGTTAAATACACTATGATATATTATATATGACCAACTGACAAGCTACAGGAGGGTTAAATACACTATGATATATTATATATGACCAACTGACAAGCTACAGGAGGGTTAAATACACTATGATACATTATATATGACCAACTGACAAGCTACAGGAGGGTTAAATACACTATGATATATTATATATGACCAACTGACAAGCTACAGGAGGGTTAAATACACTATGATATATTATATAATAATAATAATATATGCCATTTAGCAGAGCTTTTATCAGAAGCGACTTACAGTCATGTGTGCAACATTCTACGTATGGGTGGTCCCGGGGATTGAACCCACTACCCTGGCATTACAAGCACCATGCTCTACCAACTGAGCTACAGAAGGACCAACTGACAAGCTACAGGAGGGTTAAATACACTATGATATATTATATATGACCAACTGACAAGCTACAGGAGGGTTAAATACACTATGATATATTATATATGACCAACTGACAAGCTACAGGAGGGTTAAATACACTATGATACATTATATATGACCAACTGACAAGCTACAGGAGGGTTAAATACACTATGATATATTATATATGACCAACTGACAAGCTACAGGAGGGTTAAATACACTATGATATATTATATATGACCAACTGACAAGCTACAGGAGGGTTAAATACACTATGATATATTATATATGACCAACTGACAAGCTACAGG